>NC_135812.1:49233835-49511133 GCF_964213995.1 Mustelus asterias | reverse complement strand
CCTTCATCTCTGTGGGCCACAAGATTGAAATCAGGCTTGTTCACTAACCGTGATCCCGTGAATCAGATTAAATACATTTAATACATGCTGAATATTTCATAACAAGTTATAGAAAACACTTAATCATTGAGATATTAATCGAACTGTCATCAACCTCAACCACAAAATCTGAAGAAATATTGACACTTTGGACACAGAGGGAGTGCATGGCTCTCACAGTCAGTGTTGTGAGCAATCAGCACGCATCTCACTTCACTCGCCCTTGCTTTACTGCGAATAACTTCAGTCAGACCAGTAGGGAAAGGAACTCCCCGGATGGTGATCAGTGAAATGTGGCAAACCTGCATGCAGGCAACGGTCAGCAAAATGTCTCCTGGGCCGCACTCAGAACCCAGGTGGGCCGCAGGTGGCCCCCAGGCTACAGGTTACCCACCACTGGGTTAAAGTCTAAAAGGTGGTGGAAAGAGCACCTCAGTAGCCACTCAGTACCAGGTGCTCCTGTGTGTGTGAATCAGTGTTTCCAATATTTTTCTCCATCAGCCCCCTAATTTAAACAGAATCACAATGCGGCCACAGCAAAACAGCACTGGCATCTCCACTGAGTTTCTGCAGCTAGCACGGCCTCCCCACACACTCGATCCAAAAGTAACTAGTCTGAAGTCAACAGTGCTGACCAGGAAAGTCGGAAAGGATCAATTGCAACTGCTTCATGTTTCTCACAGCCTCCAAATGTCTCAGTATGTGTTTTGGAATGGAGTCACTTGTAATGGAGGCAGTCAGTTCACTCAGGAAAATATCTTACAAACAGCAACGTGATAACAACAAAATACTCTGCTGCAGTGAGGTTGATTGAGGGATCAATAGTAGCCGCTATGCTGGGAATAACTCTTGCTCTTCAACATAGAGCTATGGGATTTTTCAATTCACCCGAGAGAGCAGATTAACACAAAGTCATAGAGGTTTACAGATGGAAACAGACCCTTCGGCCCAACTTGTCCATGCCGCTCTCTTTATTTTAAAACCCCTAAGCTAGTCCCAATTGCCCACATTTGGTCCATATCCCTCTATACCCATCTTACCCATGTAACTGTCTAAATGCTTTTTAAAAGACAAAATTGTACCCGCCTCTACTACTACCTCTGACCGCTTGTTCTAGACACTCACCACCCTCTGAAAAGATTGTTCCTCTGGACCCTTTTGTATCTCTCCCCTCTCACCTTAAATCTATGCCCTCTAGTTTTAGACTCCCCTACCTTTGGGAAAAGATATTGACTATCTAGCTGATTTATGTCCCTCAGCATTTTATAGACCTCTATAAGATCACCCGTCAGCCTCCTACGCTCCAGAGAAAAAAGTCCCAGTCTATCCAGCCTCTCCTCATAACTCAAACCATCAAGTCCCACTGGCATCCTAGTAAATCTTTCCTGCACTCTTTCTAGTTCAATAATATCCTTTCTATAATAGTGACCAGAGCTATACACAGTATTCTAAGTGTGGCCTTACCAATGTCTTGTACAACTTCAACAAGACGTCCCAACTCCTGTATTCAATGTTCTGACCAATGAAGCCAAGTATACTGAATGCCTTCTTCACCACTCTGTCCACCTGTGACTCCACTTTCAAGGAGCTACGAACCTGTACCCCTAGATTTCTTTGTTCTGTAACTCACCCCAACGCCCTACCATGAACTAAGTAAGTCCTGCCCTGGTTCGATCTACCAAATTGCATCACCTCGCATTTATCTAAATTAAATTCCATCTGCCATTCATCAGCCCACTGGCCCAATTGATCAAGATCCCGTTGCAATCCGAGATAACCTTCTTCACTGTCCACTATGCCACCAATCCTGGTGTCATCTGCAAACTTACTAACCACGCCTCCTAAATTCCCATCCAAATCATTAAAATAAATGACAAATAACAGTGGACCCAGCACCAATCCCTGAGGCACACCGCTGGTCACAGGTCTCCAGTTTGAAAAAGAACCCTCTACAACCACCCTCTGGCTTCTGTCATCAAGCCAATTTTGTATCCATTTAGATACCTCACCCTGGATCCCGCACACTCAGTTTAACACCGCATCTGGAAGATCACTCCTCCCCTCCGTGGCACCGCACCCTCCCCCCGCCCGCGGCACCCCACCCCCCCCCCCCACCCCGGCACCCCCCCCCCCCCACCTCCCCGCCCCCCCCCCCCCCCCACCTCCCCGCCCCCCCCGCCACCCCCCCCCCTCCCCGCCCCCCCCCCCCACCTCCCCGCCCCCCCCGCCACCCCCCCCCCCCCCCCCCCGCCACCTCCCCGCCCCCCCCCCCCCCCCCCACCCTGGCACCGCACCCTCCCCACCCAACCCGCGGCACATCACCCCCCCCCCCCCCCCCGCGGCGCCGCACCTCCCCCACGGCGACACCCGGGATTGTCCAGAGCTTGTGTGTTTACCACTCTGGAGTGAGAAGTAAACACTCAACTTTTCATTTAGAGATGAAAGTGCAACCACAGCTGAAACTTAGACACAAAACCATTTTTAAAATCAAAACAGCTGAAGAGTTTGCACGAAGAAATGTAGTAAACAAGGATATTAAAGCAATATAGTGAAGCAACAGAATCACGAGTGGCATACACTAATTACACAGGGCAGAGCAAGATACCAAATGGTTCTTTGCCCAGAGGATGAGAGATAGCTGGAATAAATTGTCAGTTTGTGTAGTGAGTGCTAACTCTCTTAACATCCCACAGAGATCTGGACTACGAGCTCGGCTCAAGTAAAGGTCATGCCGTGTGTGTGAGGCACCAGGTAATGCAAGCAGGAACAATGTGCTCCTGTAATCATAGAATCCTTACTGTGTATCTACCATTCTGTCCATCAAGCATTGACCAATCCCATCCAGACCCTTTGCCCGTAACCTCGCATATTTACCCTCCTAATCCCCCTGACACTAAGGGGCAATTTAGCACAGCCAATCCACCCAACCCGCACATCTTTGGAGTGTGGGAGGGAATCAGAGCACCCGGACAAAACCCAAGCAGACATGGTGAGAACGTGCAAACCCCACACAGACAACCACCCAAGGCCAGAATTGAACCCGGGTCCCTGGCGCTGTGAGGCAGCAATGCTAACCACTGTGCCGGTCCTCTGGATTTGTTTCCTCAGTGATTTGAGGAAGAATTTCCCAAACTTATTCTTGTCAAATTGGCTTTGAGGTTTTCAACCATTTTGCCTGCCTCCCGGGAGATCCAAGCACAATGCTTTGGGCATCACCACCATATGCAGCAGGTTCAATAAACTTGATGGCCTTTTCCTGATCATAATCTTTGTGAACACACAGAGTATGTGAGATTCAGCTGGCTGGCTGGTTTCTCTACTCATTCTGCACATACTCAAACTTATTTTGAAAGAGTAAAATTGCACAGAGCTGTGGAAGTCTCCTTGGTTGAGTGTGGAAAGGAGCAGGTCTTTCTCAGTTAAAGACAGTGTTTGGTTCTGCAGTACAGTTCCTCAAAGACTAATTCAGGAATATGTCCAGGAGGAGAATAACAGTCATTGAAGCTGGGAACTTGTTTCAATAATCCTTCATTTAAATGCTTCCTATTTCACTAAACATTCAAGGCCAATGTAAATATGCTTCAAATTGATTGATGGAATGGATAAACAAGTGAAAATTCAGACCAAACGGCTGACAGGACTGTCTCAGGACTGGTACATTAAGACTTACACAGGCTGTGCTTTAACATACTGAAGACTGTAACACATGATGGATAAATGGTTGGGAGTTGCAATTCAACTAATGAATACTTAATCCGTTTAATAAAGTCTAAAAAGCCTCCACTGAATATCAACGGCTAGATAGTGTCTTCCCTCAAGAACATTCATCCCCACAGGGGCCTCTCCCTGAGAAACATCCATCCCCACAGGGCCTCCCCTCAGGAACATCCATCCCCACAGGGCCTCCCCTCAGGAACATCCATCCCCACAGGGCCTCCCCTCAGGAACATCCATCCCCACAGGAACATCCATCCCCACAGGGCCTCCCCTCAGGAACATGCATCCCCACAGGGCCTCCCCTCAGGAACATCCATCCCCACAGGGCCTCCCCTCAGGAACATCCATCCCCACAGGGTCTCCCCTCAGGAACATCCATCCCCACAGGAACATCCATCCCCACAGGGCCTCCCCTCAGGAGTATCCATCCCACAGGGCCTCCCCTCAGGTGTATCCATCCCCACAGGGCCTATCAGGAACCTGCATCCCACAGGGGCAATTATTACCAATAAGCTTGCGCACAAATGACTATACTTGGAAAATCTTAAAAGTAATACTCACTGGTGAATGAACGCAACATCTGTCTGGCAGAGTGACATACAAACACATCCTTAACATCTTAGAATGGCTAATTAAGCTCCTGCAATATTGCTAGAACCAAACCCCCCCACATGTGGTCCTAATTTATCTGTGGTAAGGTTTGTTCAAAAATCCATTCACTATTTAAAAAACATGTAAAAATAACAAATCTTCTGAAGTGATTCCTCCTCACCACATACTGCATCCTCCTCACAACGCAATGATGGCCGTACACGTATCCTGGGCCCAATGGACACAATCCAGCCCACTTGATTGTTACCCCTTCCACAAACATTCATTCCCTCCACCACCGACACACAGTGGCAATATGTGTAACATCTACAAGGTGCACTGCAGGAACTTATCCAGGTTCCTTATGCAGCACCTTCCAAACACAAGGGCAATACTATCTAAAAGGACAAAAACAGCAGATACTGCCACCTGGAAGTTCCCCTCCAAGTCACTCACCATCCTGACTTGGAAATATATCACCGTTCCTTCAGTCACTGGGTCAAAATCCTGGAACTCCCTCCCTAACAGCACTGTAGGTGTACCTACCCCTCATGGACTGCAGGGGTTCAAGACGGCAGCTCACTACCACCTCCTCAAGGGCAACCAGGGATGGGCAATAAATGGTGGCCTAGCCAGTAACATCCACATCCCCAGAACAAAACAGTATTGCTAAGTTCCACCTCAACGCCACTGAGTTACCTTGCAATGTCATAGGAATAAATCCCCTGCCCAATTAGCAACTCTGGATACAAATGCTGAGTCACAGAGGAGCCAGCCCAGGATCCCAGAGCTCTGGAGAAACTTATTTAACCAGAGAGTGGTGAGGTTATGGAGCTCACTGCCACAAGGGGTGACTCAGGCAGATAGCAGCCATGCATTTAAGGGAAAACAAAAAGCGACATGAAGGAGAAGGGAACATTTCAGCTATGTGGTGGGGGAGACACACGTAGAACAAAAGCATCACCAATCCAGTTGAGTTGAACAGCCAGTTTGTGTTGAGAATGCTATCGAATTCTAAAACAAGGGCAGCACAGTAGCACAGTGGTTAGCACTGCTGCCTCATAGCAAGAAGTTTAACAACACCAGGTTAAAGTCCAACAGGTTTATTTGGTAGCAAAAGCCACACAAGCTTTCGAGGCTCTGAGCCCCTTCTTCAGGTGAGTGGGAATTCTGTTCACAAACAGAACTTATAAGACACAGACTCAATTTACATGAATAATGGTTGGAATGCGAATACTTACAACTAATCCAGTCTTTAAGAAACAAAACAATGTGAGTGGAGAGAGCATCAAGACAGGCTAAAAAGATGTGTATTGTCTCATAGCATCAGGGACCTGGGTTCGATTCCCAGCTTCACTGTCTGTGTGGAGTTTGCACATTCTCCCCGTGTCTGTGAGGGTTTCCTCCGGGTGCTCCGGTTTCCTCCCACACTCCAAAGGTGTGCAGGTTAGGTGGATTGGCTATGCTAAATTGCCCCTTAGTGTCAGGGAGACTAGCTACGGTAAATGCATGGGGTTGTGGGGATAGGGCCTGGGTGGGATTGTGGTCAGTACAGACTTGACAGGCCGAATGGTCTCCTTCTGCACTGTAGGATTCTATGAATTCTATAACCCATGGTCAGAGGTTAATTAAAAATGGCTGCCTGCTATTTAGCTAGTCGAGCACAATGACAGGCACACAGGCCAGAGAGGCACTGAACACCCTACATACACACAGTTAGTTGCCATCGAGCCAATAAGCTGATATGCGTGGGTGCTCATAGACACAGGTCTTCAGATATCGAAGGAGAATTTAATAGTTAAATTGAAAATTAAGTCAATAGAGGCAAGACATTTTCTATTAGATATACGTGACGTCTGTTTGTTTACAAGCAGCGATGGTGCGGCCTAAACAAAGGGCTGAGAAAGCAGCAAGCTGCTGACAGGAACTGACTCCACTGTTATCAGTGAACCCATCTCCTGCTTCACCACGTGCTTTGGTTTAGTGTTTCTGCAGCGCTGTGTACAAACTCAGCCACTCTGATAAACAACAACCTCACACACTTTTACTTCTACCAACCTCACTTGGGCTGGTTCGCCCCGAGCATTTATTTTCCTCCACTCCAGTTGACTGAAGGAAAATTTATTTTTCAGAGGTGGCTTGGATATACATAAACCTGTCCTCTTTGGCATCGTCCACTTCCTACACCACACCATTGGCAATCCGGCCTGGAATCCCTCCCTAAACCACTCCACCTTCAAATCTCTCACTCTTTGTCAAAGGTTTTGATCACCTTCGGCTCAGTATCACTTTTTGTGAATAAGCCTCCAGTGATACCTCCTGATGCAATATCCAACCATAAGGTGCATCACAGCCAGCATCGAATCTGTAGCCTCATCAACAGTCCAAACAAAGCTTATAGGTCACTGGGTAGCAATCAGGAGGGGAAAGCATTTTTCCGTTTTACCTGGAACACAGCCCCAACTTTGTGTACTCTACTGAGGCCTTCAGGTCCCAATAGAGCAGCACTATTGTACTGCAGCACCAAGACATCTTTCAACACTCTGTACAAAGCCTCCCTTGCCACCTTGTTGGCATGCACTGCCATGTGAGATCAGTTAGCCACACAATACTGCAAATAAAGAGCACTGATTCAGTCCAATGCAGAGTGCAGTGCTAGGAGTGTTAATGCTCCAGACAACTGGAAAGCAGATCTGACTGACTAAAGGATTAAATTTTCCTCTCCCACCTGACAGAATGAATTTCACAGATAATTCACAGTAAACATTTCTCCCTCGTGCATTGCTGCCCTTGTCACTTTTAGTCAGACATCATTGTGCTAGTAATGGATGTGTCACACTGATGAAGTAGGAGGGACACTGCGCTAACTCCCAGGAGATCCATGGGGAATCACTGATTGATCTCCCTGTGGGGCTTATTGAGTACGAGTTCCCCTGGTAACAGGCAGCTACCCAGCTGGAACTTATTGCCTGAGCCAGGACTGGACCTACTCGACTGCAGTCCCAGACAGGGACTAATGTGTGTACACCATGGTCGTGGTTTTACTTTGCATTCTGTAATAAACTATGTTTCTTTCCAGTCGGGCTTCCTGAGGCATTACAGACACAACAAGCAGTCAAATAGGGTTACTGACCCTGCAGGGTAACCCCAATCTTTCGAAGAATTAAAGATTAATCCTCTTGGGCACTGCACAAGCAGCACAAGAGATTCATAATTGGGCATTAACAAAATGTATGTTCTAATTCTCTTTGTACATTCCCATCTTTTCATCCTTAAAATCTCAAATGGGAAAAGGGCTGTTTGACCAAAGGTCAACAATCATCCATTACCTTTGGGTAATGGAGTTTCTATTTGCTCTCTGATTGGCTGTGGGACAGTGATGGTTGACATGTTGGGTAGTCAATGATGGGCGCATGGGGAGTGGGCTGGTTAAGGTCCTGTAGGCATACCTCGCAGCCAGTGATTGAGGGAAGGTGGACCGTAGACAGAACTTCACCCTGAATCCGGTGGGTGCCGAGAGGAGAAGGAAGATAAGGATTTACCACTCGTGATACTGGAATGAAACACACAAGGTAACACGTGGCACAGCTCTGTTCACAATTTAGGAGCTCACCTTTGACAGGTTAGAAGATTGGAATTATTAAGCGCTCACCAGGTTCTGGGAAAGAACACTAAGCTGAAATACTGGACTGAACCTTCTCACCGGAGTCGGGAGTCCGAGACAGGGATCCCGACCCTTCATTTCACAGGGGCAGCCACCGTCTGCATTCGCTGCCCAATTAGAAGACAGCGAGTGGTTCACGGATACATGAGGGCCAGAGGGCCGAAAGGCTGGGTCAGCTGACAGCCCCACCGGGAAAGGTCAGTGCTGCTTAACACATGCATGTGCAAAAACCTATGATTGCACGAGGGCTTTCATGAAGCCCCTCCATTAGTGAGGCCCATATGCTGTTTGGAAAATGTCATTGCCACAATACCAAGTAATTGCCCTTTAATAAACTTTGATTGGCTACCCATTGCTGACGTGACGAGTGGGTAGGCGTTGCCATTGGGATACTGTCCCCAGATAAAGTTCACATTGGTGAGAGCATTTCAGGCAGCAAATCCAACATTGCTGCATTTTAAATTCCACCCGGCCCATCCCATCGCCAAAGGAGTGGGAAAATTCCGGCTGTTAACTCTGTCTCTCTTCAAAACATCGCACGAAACCCAGCTCTAACTGCTCAAAACTAAGCATGCATGGTTACCAATTCCTGCCTTTTACAATAAAGAAAATTAACCCTGCATTCTGTAGCTCCTTCCCTAACCTCAAAACATTCCAAAGTGCCTTTCAGAATCAACAGGTTACCTCGTATAATCACCAAGTTAGAAAACACAGCAGGTATTGCGTGCACAGCAAGCTCTTACAAATGGCAATGTGACAATGACGAGATCCTTTGTTTTAATCATGCGCAGGCAGACAGCGGCAGCGCAGAGTAAGGGGATGGAGTTTAGAGAAACTAATGCAAGGAGTCAGTAAGCTTTTGGATGCCCACTCTTGTCCTCAATGTCAGCTTGGTATAAAAGGGTACAATCATATTTGAAGAAATATTTATTTTTCATTGTCTATAATGTCTTAGGAATGTCTGGATGTCATGAATGGCAATCGCCAAATTCAATTTTTCAATGTATTTTTCAAGATAATTTGGTTGGCACTCTGTTGTCCTCTTCAGGGGAACTAGTCTTTTGGATATGTTCAAGATTTCCAATCACAAACAGTTAGCTTGGAGCATCTTTGGGGAAAAACATAAAGGAACTTCACAAGTGGAAATTACAATAGGATAACAGACCATTCAGCCCATCAGATACTCCTCTGAAAGCAGCATCCTAATCCACTTGACCAGCCTCTTCCCTTATCCTTATATCCTTTAGAGTTTAGAAGAATGAATGAGAGGTGATCTCAACAAAACCTACAAAATTCTGACGCGATGGCCAGTGAAGCCCCACACAAACTGGAAGAACAATACCTCATCTTCCAATTAGGCAATTTACAGCCTTCTGGACTCAACACTGAGTTCAACAACTTTGTATTGCGAACTTTCCCCTCCATTTTGACCCCCTTTTTTGTTTCCTTGGCTCCCCCAACACAACCCACCCCTCCCCCACATGGCCACCTGTCCCTTGTTGTTCAGTTTTGCTCCCACTGAGCACTGATCTTTGTTCTGCGATTAAGAACATTCTGCTATCTTATTTTTATATACCACCATTAACACTCTTTAGTCTTTAATGGTACCATTAACTGCCCCTTTGCCTTCTGTCCATGACATCTGTCAATCTCTCCATAGCTCCGATCTATCCCTGACCTTCCATCTATACTAGCCCCATCCAGTTATATAATTCATCACATTTCTATCCTTTTCAATTTTTGTAGAAGGGTCGTAGGGACCCTCTCTTTCTCTCTCCAGATCTCAAACAATTTCAAAATTCTAAAGTGGGTTGATAAGGTGGATGCTGAGAAATTGTGTCTACAGATCAGGGAATCTAACTCACGGGGGCACAGTATAAAGGGCCAATTATTTAGGACTGAGATGAGGAGAAAGTTCTTCACTCAAAGGGTTGTGAATCTTTGGAATTCGCTAACCCAGATGATTGTGGATGCTCCATCGCTGAATACATTTAAGGCTGGAATAGATTTTTGGACTCTTGGGGAATGAAGGGATATGGGGAGCAGGGGTTGATCAGCCATTGCTTGTACTGGATAGTGGGGCAGGCTCGAGGGGCCAAGTGGTCCACTCCTGTTCATATTTCTTTTGTGTTATCCTTTTAAACCCCTTCAATAAGCACCGATTCTTCAAGATTGAATGTTTTAATCCCTCGCTCTGCTGCATTCCACAGCCACTCAGCTCCCTGCCCCAGAATTCTGACATTTAATCTGTTATCCATGTCCCCTCGTTCGACAAGCCTTCAATCACTGGGGACAGTCCCTTGACATCTGCTTCGTCCCATCTCTTCCTGCGCTTTTAAATAGATTTCAAGTCACCTGAGAACATCTTTGACAGGAGGGAAAGCAGCCCCGATTTCTTTGGGATGGCCAATTTAGCACTTTCCCAGCATCTTTTGGCATCAGTGCAGAAGTGGAGTCTCAAGAAGGATTTGACCATGATCTCATTCTGGCTGCGTTCTGGGCTGCGTAACAGCTTCACTATAAACCTCCTCTTCCCCTGCTAGCTGGGCCTGTTTGAAATCTGCATGATTGACTTTTGCTGGAACAGGCAACTTACACCCAGATGCAAATCCTTACCCTCCTTACCCCCCCCCCCCCCCCCGGCTCTGCCCCCACCCATTGCGCAGTTTGTAAACAATGGGGACAAAAAAGAGACTGCAATGTTCTCAGAATCCATTGGCAGCATTGTGAAAAACGTACCAGGGCCAGAGCCAAATGTGGGTATGACGCGGGTTTGTGGAGGGAGGGGAGAAACTGTGAAATCTATCAGTAATCAGCACTGAAGGAGTGAAGATAGCAAGAAAGTTCCACCCTCATTTTCTGATGACCAATCTTTTGGCTACTTTGCACTTTATATAACAATCTCTGATCTGTTATGATTTTCAAGATAAAAAACAATGCTTTACAACCCATACTAAAATGTATTCATTCTTTTAGAAGCCTTTCTTGTTAACATTGTTGTCCGTGGCTTTGACACATCAACTACAGGACATGAACATGTTGCTAGATAGGACACAGCAATTATTGACACACAGATACTGGCCCGAGGTGACACGTGGGTCCACTTTGCCTGGCTAACATGACAAGTCCTGAGGGGCACAGGGAGGTAGGCACAGTTTGGAATTCTAAACCCATTTTGTTTTACACCTGGTCTGTGAGCGACGGAGAATCCCTGGGTATCCTTCACCCTTTCCTACTCTCTCAGACAAGAGCTGTTCACATCCCTGTCTCCATTAACAGGAGCTGTTCACATCCCCGTCTCCATTAACAGGAGCTGTTCGCATCCTGTCTCCACTAACGGGAGCTGTTCACATCCCGTCTCCATTAACGGGAGCTGTTCACATCCCGTCTCCATTAATGGGAGCTGTTCACATCCCCGTCTCCATTAACAAATGTGGTACAGAACCACCACCCCCCGCAGCTCCATTAACAAGAGCTGTACAGATCCCACCCCCGTCTCCATTAACAAGATCTATACAGACACCCCGGCTCCATTAACAGATGCTGCACAGATACTGTATAAAACCCCATCTCCATTCAAAGACCCTCTAGGAATATTATTTATAGAACAGCCTACACACTGACAACTGAGTCGTGAAGTATTCTGCTAAAGCAGTGGTTTCTGGGTTTGGAGTCAGTATATACTGTCTGTGTGCCCAGAGGGAATGCTGCATTTTCCCGGCCCATTCACCAGTGGAACATTGTGGTTTTGAGTTCTGCTGTGCAGGAGGCCTGACTGCTGTTAGGCAGATTTGATGGATGACTCTATGGGTGGCTAAATGCATAGATTCACACACATCGCCTGACACCATCACCAACAATGACCTCACCAGAGTTTATTGGAGAGTGGACAAGTAAGCAGTTTATCCTAACGTTTCCAGCTACCCACTGAGAAATTCCTGAAGATGCTCATCCAACCCGTCCAGAAATCCTGCAGCGATGTCAGACATAAACATGGAAATTTCAGGAGAAAGATTCCTCCCCTCTCCCAATAGTTGCTGCTGATTGATCCTGTTGCTTCACTCAGCAGGATATACAGAGTAATTGTAACCTCCTGATACACCAAGAAGAGATTGACTCCGGTTAGTTATGGTTAAAGTTGCAGTCAATCAAGAATACTGCTCAGCAACTGAAAGCAAACTCGCTGCAAACTGCAGGTTTCATTCTGAAAGCAGCGTGGCTACTTTACACACTAATATTTGGAAATGACTGCACTTAAGGCTGAAGTTTCGTGAGATTCAATGGCATAGACTTTCAAAAAATGATTTTAAAAATTGAAGACCAACAGCCTTCCCAAATATTAAAATACTGTCTCAGCACTCCTCATCACATTTCCCAGTGGGGATGGTCAACTTCTAAATCTAAAAACAGGGCTATGGGGAGTGAGTGGGGCAGTGGGATTAGTTTGGGATTGATACAGAGCTATGGGAAGAGAGTGGGGCAGTGGGATTAATTTGGGATAGATATAGGGCTATGGGGAGTGAGTAGGGCAGTGAGATTAGTTTGGGGTTAATACAGGGCTTTGGGGAGAACGTGAGGCAATGAGATGAGTTTGGGGATTGATGCAGGGCTTTGGGGAGAGCACGGGGCAGTGGGATTAGTTTAGGGTTGATATAGGCCTATGAGGAGAGAACGGGACAGTGGGATTAGTTTAGGGTTGATATAGGCCTATGAGGAGAGAACGGGACAGTGGGATTAGTTTGGGATTGATGCAGGGCTATGGGGAGAGAGCAGAGCAGTGGGATTAGTTTGGGGTTGATGCAGGGCTATGGGGAGAGAGCAGAGCAGTGGGATTAGTTTGGGATTGATGCAGGGCTATGGGGAGAGAGCAGAGCAGTGGGATTCGTTTGGGATTGATGCAGGGCTATGGGGAGAGAGCGGGGCAGTGGGATTAGTTTGGGGTTGATGCAGGGCTATGGGGAGAGAATGGGACAGTGGGATTAGTTTGGGTTTGATACAAAGTGATGGCGAGAGAGTATCCGATCATTACGCTGCATCAATTTTCCACGTACATCACCGAGACCAAATGATGAAAAGCAGGAAATGTCATAACTTGCTAAACCCTCTGCTAGAACTAGCTCCAAAAGATTGGAACATATACTGACAGGTCTGGAACACACCAGACTAAGCACAATTTCACAGTTTGGATTCATATTCTCGACTAACATTTCCTCATTGTGCAGTATTGCTGACTCCCCGCATGCTTGAAGAGATATTGTTGGAACATCCTAGCCTCGTTTCCAGTGGCTCAGGTTCAAGAGCTTGCTCTCCAAGTGTCTTTGCTAACACTACACCTACACTGACATGAGCAGAAAATCCATCAACTGAGATTTTGGCTTCACTGTTGTTTAAACAATCCAGCTGCACACAAAATAGCCGCCATATTTATCTCCATAATATCCAAGTCACTCTTTGTATGTTGGAGTTGTGCTTGGAGTTGATAAAGAGACCTGGTTGCAAGCTTTAAATTCAATCACCCCAGCGCGCACATATCGCTGCACTATGTCTACTGGGGCCACAAGAGCAGGTCAGAGGCTAGGAATCCTGCACCCCCGCCCCCGCAAATCCCTCAGAGTCTGTCCAGCATTTACAGGGCAGGAGTGTGATGGAATACTCCCTACTTGCCTGGATGGGTGCAGCTCCAAAAACACTCAAGAAGCTCAACACCAACCAGGACAAATGAGCCCACCACCTTAAACTTTTGCTTCCCCCACCGCCAATGCACAGCAGCAGCTGTGCGTACCATCTGCAAGATTACCCTGCAGCAACTCATCAAGGTTCCCACGAACGTACCTTCCAAACCTTTACAATCTAAAAGGACAAGGGCAGCAGGGGCATGGGAACACCATCATCTGGAAGTTCCCCTCTAAGCCACTCACCATCCTGATTTGGAAATATATCACCGTTCCTTCATTATCGCTACATCAAAATCCTGGAACTCCCTCCCTCATAAATGAACTGCTGCAGTTCAAGTAGGCGGCTCACCAACACCAATTAGGGATGGGCAATAAATGCCTGTCAGTGATGAATAAATAATAAAAATATATAGTCGCCTGCTGTGTTGACATTACTGGAACACTTCTCACTAACTCAACTGTAGGCCATTCAGAAATAAACAAATGGTAAGGTTGAGGAAACATTTTAGATATGACCTTTGGGGAAATGCTATTTTTATCATGTCCGAAAGTTGGCTAGATTGGGGGTGATGGGAGGGTACGTTTCAGGCTCAGGCTTGAGCTTTTGCTCTATCGTTAATTAAAGAAGCTTGAACAAGCAGTGCTGCCATGATCACAAGACACAGGTTGGAAAAATTGGGCTTCATTTAAAAAGGACAGTGGTTTGGTATCCAGTTTATATTTTTCAAATTTCCAGACTTTCTCCTTCTAAATACAGAGTGTGTCGAAGCTGCCCAACTCATGCCCTTCCCCCTTTGTCTGGCATTGTCATTTTGATCTTTTAATAGCCATTTTCCTTGTCATTTCCACTCTGGTCAAGCTATCCAATCCAGAAAATGATCAGCCGAATGTGAAAAGAGTGGAAGAAATGAGTTGCCTTGTGTGTCTCATGGAAGAGAAGAAAGAGATACAAAACAAAGGACAGAATATGTGACTTCCAAACAGGAACTGAATTATGTCCAAATGCTATGGCCTAATTATTCCAATTTCATCAAAAGCCTGCACTTGGCATTCTTGTATTTGTCCTGATGAGTGCAAGATGAAAAACTTCGACAACTTGTCTCTCTTTTTAAAAACATGTAGCATTTACTTCTTGAACATGACACATTTACTTCCTGCAACACTATGCCCTGACTCTCTGAGTGACACCACAGATCTGCCACTCGATTTGGAATATGTTAAACGACTTTTGAATGTAGAAATATGATGTAAAATGCAATAATTAGTATGCCACAATTGTACACAATCGAACTTCAATCCTTAACTATACCTGGGATTTACAAAGTGCTTTATCATAGAAATACATCAAGGAGGAATAAAAGCAGTCTTTAAAAAGAAGCAGCAGATAGATTAGTCACAAACATGGAATTTGAGACAGATTTAAGGCAATGAGGAAGGTTTGGATTCAGAAGACTATAAGGAACAAGTTCCAGAGAGTAGGGTATGATGGGTACAGGCACATCTTTGGAATTGATTAGGGACAGGAATGCAAGAATGACTGAAGAAGTTTCCCTCCATTACTGGCACACTGTGACTATTGTGTGCCACCTACAAGATGCATCGCAGCAATTCACCAAGACTTCTTTTAACAGAATCTCCCATACCCACATCCTCTACCATCTAGGACAAGGGCAGCAGATACATGGGAACACCACCACCTGCAAGTTCCCCTCCATGTGACTCACCATCCTGACTTGGAAATATATCGCCATTCCTTCTCTATCACAAAGTCAAAATCCTGGAAAATTCTCCCTGACAGCACTGTGGGTATACCTACACCACATGGGCTGCAGGGATGGGCAATAAATATTTGCCTCATCCATGATGTGGACGTTGCTGGCTAGCCCCACATTTACTGCCCATTCCTAATTATCTTTGAGAAAGTGGTGGCAAGCTGCCTTCTTGAACAACTGCACTCCATTTGGCCTATCGAGTGGTTGACAAGTTGACTTGCTAAAGTACTAATTCGCAGAGGTGTTGCCATGGATTTTCCTGGTTGGATTTTAAATAAAAGATTGGCAGTTAACAGTTCCCTCCTACATTCTCCATGGCAACGCCTCGATCAGCAATCCCTTCTTACGCAGTATAAATTGTTCCCTTTCTCTTGCTTCCATCCTGATGATTGCAAGACGAAAAGTTTCGACAACATGTCTCTTTTTTCAGCAATATCAAGTTCTGTACGGCCTAACGACAACTCAGGTTGTAGTCCAAACTCTTACAGAAAAGGGGAGTGGGCAGCATTAGGGAGGGTGCCACCAAGAGCACCTGGAAAATTTCCAGATTTCCCATTTGGCCAGACTATCCCTGGTTGTAACAAGTTTGTGACTGGCGACGTTGCTCGACCAGGGTTGCCAATAATCCTGCATTGCCCCTGTAGCCTCCCAGACTCCCAACAAACAGCAGCCTCATAATTTTCTGAGGATGCAACAGGACGCAGCCACAACCAGTGAAACCACAAGTCGGATAGAGCAGTTTGCACAGCACGAAGGATTCTGGATATTGTAGCTACCATTATTGCTCAAGTATCACAATGATTAACATGTGAGATGACCAATGACAGGAGCCCATGGACAGTGAGGAGAGGCAATGAGTGGAGGCCTCCTAGAATCCATCAAGCAAAGTTAGCAAGCCTCCTTTCGGTGGTTCGGAAATGGCTAATTGCAGTAATCAGTACCAAATAACACAAAATTGTCATAGTGCTGAAGGAGGCCATTTGGCCCATCATATCAGCACTGGCTCTCCAAATGAGCAACGTGGTGTCATAAGCAGGCACTGTGCAACTCATGTGCAGCCTATTCTGCCAGGCATCCTTTCACTGGCCATCCCCTTAAAATCTCGAGAGGGGGCTGATTGCCCACTGGGAAACTCGGTGCGATCAGTAATAGATGTGGAGATGGCGGCGTTGGACTGGGGTAGGCACAGTAAGAAGTCTCTCAATACCAGGTTAAAGTCCAGCAGGTTTATTTGAAATCACGAGCTTTCGGAGTGTTGCTCCTTCATCAGGTGAGCACAAGTTCCGAAGGGTTTGGAGCAATCCTTTAGGAACAGTAGATCATCATACAAGAAGAGGTCATTACAGCTGCAAAGTCGTACAGCAAACTGAGCAAGCTGATAAAAGTTGTTAAGGAAGTTACATTATAGGACTAGGTACTGATCCTACCAATTTAGGGTCCTACCCTTTGCCTCCAACAGAGCAGATGAACATTGTAATTCCTACAGGAACGCAGGGAAAAGAAGGCACGAGTTGCAAGGAGTGTTCAGAGAGGGTCCAAGGTTGAAGTCAAGGGGATAGGTTGTGAGGAAGCTACTGGAGATGGGGGTAAGATGGATCAAGGTAGACATGTTGAAGGAGTGAATCTGGAAACGCAGAAAAAAGCACAGAGGGTTGAAGACTCCAGCGCTGATGGTAGGCACAATAGGCCAGTAATTGAAAGGCAAAGGATACGAGCTAGGGCACCGTACTGGAGGTCATCTCACAGGTAGGGTGGGCTGGGGTGAGGCCATGAAGAAATCTGTCAACTAGGATCACAGTATTAGAGTTTGATAAGGGATTGGCTTCTACCCAAACCATCTGTCAACATCTTCACCATGTGGAGATGCCGGCGTTGGACTAGGGTAAACACAGTAAGAAGTTTAACAACACCAGGTTAAAGTCCAACAGGTTTATTTGGTAGCAAAAGCCACACAAGCTTTCGGAGCTCTAAGCCCCTTCTTCAGGTGAGTGGGAATTCTGATCACAAACAGAGACAATACACATCTCTTTAGCCTGTCTTGATGCTCTCTCCACTCACATTGTTTTGTTTCTTAAAGACTTGATTAGTTGTAAGTATTCGCATTCCAACCATTATTCATGTAAATTGAGTCTGTGTCTTTATAAGCTCTGTTTGTGAACAGAATTCCCACTCACCTGAAGAAGGGGCTTAGAGCTCCGAAAGCTTGTGTGGCTTTTGCTACCAAATAAACCTGTTGGACTTTAACCTGGTGTTGTTAAACTTCTTACAACATCTTCACCCCCATGTATTGGTCAATCATACAAGGTACTAAAGAGCGATCTATGGAACTATACCTCAGAGAGAAGGAAAATGGAGGAGAGAAAATCAGTAAGGAAAAATGAGTGGGGGTTGGGGAGGAAATTGGAAAATTTCAACCCAGAGGCATTCATCACTCAAGAGCAGTAAACGTAGCCAGAGTCAAGTACAGATTTTGCTCAATTATGAGCTCATCACATGCATGATGTTACATATTATCATGTCGAAAGCCAAGAGAATCAAATTTGAACTTTTCTGTTTTTACAAGTCAAGGCAGTGAGGGGACATTGTGTACAAAGGACACACAGTCATACAGAAAGCAAGCTAGGTGCTGACTGAGCTGGCTGCCTTTTGTAACCTAATTCAATAGATAGGAGAGTTGAACTGCAGGACAAGTTGGGGCCTGTAGTTGTGAGCTTGCTTTAACTCCAATGACAGGGATTCTGTACAAGCCTGGGCTGGGGAACCCCTCCGTCACTTGCTTGTTTTTTCCTGTTACTGGCAGCCCGAAGGTTTTGATTATCATTGCTGCTCAGGACTCTAACACACAATTGGCTCTTGCCTTGCTCAGGAATTTGCTTCCTCCCCTTGCGCGCAGTACACAAGCTGTTGCCAGCCTTGCTTTCACTCAGGTCCATCTCCTTTGAGGTAGGAATTCAGTTTGCCATTTTATTTGCCAGCTTTGTGTATTGGACAATGTTAAAGAACAAATCTGGAACTTCTTGTGAGAGAAAAATGCTACACGAAGCATGATAAAGAACAAAAGGCAGTTCTGTGGATTTCACAATCTTAGAACATCCCAAAGCACTGTACAGTAAATTAGCTGCTGACAGATTACAGACAGATTACAGTGCAGAAGGAAGCCATTCGGCCCATTGTGTCTGCACCAGATCTTTGAATGAACATTTCACTTAGAGCCATTCTCCCACCTTTTCCCTGCAATCCTGCACATTGTTTCTATTCAAATAATGATCTCGAATGTCTCAATTGAACCTGCCTCCACCACACTCGCAGGCAGTGCACTCCAAGCCTGACCCACTCACTGTGTGAAAAGAGTTTTCCTCATGCAGCTTCTGCTTCTTTTGCCAATTATTTTTAAACTATGATCTCTCATTCTCGATCCTTTCAGCCTTGGGAACAGTTTCTCCCTATCTACTGTCCAGTCCCTCATGATTTTGAATACCTCTATCCAATCTCCTCCCATCCCTCTCTCCTCCAAGGAAAACAATCCCATCTTTCCCAATCTATCCTCATAACTGAAGTTCTGCATCCCTGGAAACATCCCTCTTCTATACGCCAATGCCTTCACATCCTTCCTCAAGTGCAGTGCCCAGAACTGGATGCAATACTTCAGCTGAGGTTGAAATAGATTCTTATAGACATTCAACTTAACTGAAGTGTGATCCCTATGGGAATCTTGGCAACCAACTCACACATAGCAAACTGCCACAATCACTAATGAGACATTAGCTAAATAATCTTTTTTTAGGTATTGATTGAGGGATAACTATTAGCCCCAATACTGGAAGTAAATCTCATCTCCTACAAGTAGTACAGTAAGAAGTCTCACACCAGTTAAAGTCCAACAGGTTTATTTGGAATCACGAGCTTTCGGAGAGCTGCTTTCTACTGTGCCCACCCCAGTCCAACTCCAGCATCTCCATATCATTTCTACAAGTAGTAACATGGAATCTTTTATGCTCAGAGTTTTTCATTTGAAAAGACAACACCTCTGCCAGTGCAGCACTCCCTCAGTACTGCACTGAAATGGTAGCCTGGATTAGGTTCTCAAACCACAAAAGCGGGGCCTGAATTCATGGCACTCTTACTCAGGCTCCAAGATTTCTTAGACAGCACCTTACAAACCCACCACCATACCATCTGGAGGGGCAAGGGCAGCAGATGCAAAGGTACACCGCCACTTGGAAGTACCCCCCCCCCCGCCCCCCCAAATAACAACATGAAGTCCCCCCCCCTACCCCCAAATAACAACATAACTAGAAGCAGGAGTCGGCAATTCAGCCTCGAGCCTGCTTCGCCATTCAATACAATCATTGTCAATCTTGTCTTGGCCTCAACTCCACATTCCATTCCCCATAACCCACCCTTCAATCTATTATTAATTAAAAATCTGTCTCCTCCTTACATTTACTCAATGTCCTGCCATCCACCTCATTCAGGGGTAGTGAATTCCACAGATTCACCACCCTTTGAAAGTAGTTTCTCCTCATCTCTGCTTTAAACCTGCTACCCTTTATCCTAGAACTATGACCTCATGTTCCAGATTGCCCCATAAGACGGAGCATCCATTCTACATCTACTTTGTCAATACCATTGTTACTCAACACCCATTCCTTCATGTCACTGGGTCAATATCCTGGCTTTCCCTCCCTAACAGCACTGTGGGTGTCCCTACACTACATGGACTGCAGCGATTCAAGAAGCAGTTCACCACCACCTTCTCAAAGGTAATTAGGGGTGGGCAATAAATGCTAGCCCAGACAATGACACGCATATCCCAAAAATGAATGAAGAAAAGATAAGGGTGCTGCCCACTGAGTCATGCCGATTAGCTTAACTCAGCAATGTAAGAAGTCTCTCAACACCAGGTTAAAGTCCAACAGGTTTATTTGGTAGCACAAGCTTTCGGAGCGCCACTCCTACATCAGGTGGGTGAAGGAGCAGCGCTCCGAAAGCTCATGCTACCAAATAAACCTGTTGGACTTTAACCTGGCGTTGAAAGACTTCTTACTGTGCCCACCCCAGTCCAACGCCGGCATCTCTGCATCATAACCTTTCAGCCATTGCTGAGTTATGTGGAACCAGTTCCTGGGGATGCTCAAAAACCACCTTCAAAAGTGTAGCAATTAAACTGGGTGAACAAGATCTGATAAGATTCTCTTTTGCGAGGATTCATTTGAGCCTTCTCTCCCACCCTGCAACCACATCTCAATGCAACCCAAAAGAGCCCCTCCTGCATCGAAAGTGCAGTGACACTCCAGCCACTCCACTGAAAGGAGGAGGTCGGGTAGTGTACCCTTCCTCTCCCAGCCTTTATTCTGCCCATTACTGCATACAACTTCCTTCCCCCATCTACCCATTCTCCAGGAGAGCAGAGAGGGCAAGAAGATAAGGAAACCAAGACAAGCCAGTGCAATGGCTCCACCTTGATTTTGTACAATGTACTGAGGAAGTGCTGCACTGTTGGAGCTGTTGTCTTTTCAGATGAGGTGAGGTGGCAGTGGGGAAAAGAGGTGTAATCGTGAAGGTTCACATCAGAAGTCTGGACCTCTGAGGACTGCAGGTCCTCAATCCTTCTTCACTCTTCCTAAAGGAATACTTGGCCCAAATCTTTATTCATTGGCTGAATCACATTCCCAGTATTTCAGGCTTCCATAGTTCCATTGATTGATTGATAATTGTCACATGTATTGGGATACAGTGAAAAGTATTGTTTCTTGAGAGCTACATAGACAAAACATACCTTTCATAGAGTTCACAAGGGAGAAGGAAAGGGGAGGGTGCAGAATGTAGTGTTACAATTACCAATAGGGTGAAGAGAAAGATTAACTTAATGTGTGATAGGAGCATTCAAAGTCTGATGGCAGCAGGAAAGAAGCTGTTTTTGAGTCGGTTGGTACGTGTTTTCAGATTTTTGTATCTTTTTCCCGACGGAAGAAAGTGGAAGGAAGTATGTCCGGGGTGCGTAGGGTTCTTGATTATGCTGGCTGCTTTCCTGAGGCAGTAGGAAGTGTAGATGGAGTCAATGGATGGGAGGCTGGTTTGTGCGATGGGCTGGACTACATTCACAACTCTTTCTAATTTCTTGCGGTCTTCGTCAGAGAGCAGGAGCCATACCAATCTGTGATGCATCATAAAAGGATGCTTTCTATGGTGCATCTGTAAAGGTTGGAGAGAGTCGTAGTGGACATGCTGAATTTCCTTAGCCTTCCGAGCAAGTAGAGGCAATGGTGGGCTTTCTTGACTATAGCGTTTGCGTGGGGGGACCAGGAAAGATTGTTCATAATCTGAACACCTAGAAATGTGAAGCTCTCAACCATCTCCTTTGATGTAGACAGGGGCATGTTCTCCACTACATTTCCTGAAGTCGATGACTATCTCCTTTGTTTTACTGACATCGAGGGAGAGATTATGGTTATCATAACAGTTCACCAGATTCCTTATCTCCTTCCTGTACTCTGTCTCATCATTGTTTGAGATCCGACCCACTACGATAGTGTCATCAGCAAACTTGAAAATGGAGTTGGAGCAGAATTTGTCCAGTCACATGTGTATAAGGAGTATAGTAAGGAATTGAGGACACAGCCTTGCAGGGCACCAGTGCTGAGGAGCTGGGGCGACAAGGTGGCACAATGGTTAACACTGCTGCCTCACAGCACCAAGGACCTGGTTCGATTCCCAGCTTGGGTCACTGTCTGTGTGGAGTTTGCACATTCTCTCAATATTGCCTGGGTTTCCTCCGGGTGCTCCAGTTTCCTCCCACAGTCCAAAAATGTGGATTGGCCAGGCTAAATTGCCCCTTGGTGTCAGGGGGACTAGCTGGGGTAAATGCATGGGGTTATGGGGATAGAGCCTGGGTGGGATTATGGTTGGTGTAGACTTGATGGGCCGAATGGCCTCCTTCTGCACTGTAGGGATTCTATAATCATGGAGCAAGTGTTGTTGCCTATCCTTACTGATTGTGGTCTGTGGGTTAAGAAATCTAGGATCCAGCTGCAGAGGCAGGAGCTGAGCCCTGGACCACTAAGTTTTGAAATGGGTTTTGTTGGGATAATGGTGTTGAAGGCTGAGTTGTAGCCAATAAAAAGGAGTCTGACATAGGTATCTCACAAACCTGGTTCTCGGTGACAAACACACCGCAATCAGCCTCACTAGATTGAGGAGTATTGAGGATCCTCCAAACGATGAGTGTTTCCTGCTGGAACAACTGCTTGTATATGAATGTTTCACGAGAACAAGACCAAGCTCATCTGGGAAGCCCCAGTAGTCTGCTCACTCACAGGGAGAATGATCATAGACAAGTGGTTCCCAAAGGGTGCGGCGCGCCACACTGGTACGGCGAGAGAGGATGGCAAGTGTGGCGGGAAGATTTAAGGACAATCAAAGAAACATTTAAACGTGGTTTAAACAAGCATTGTTTTATACTTTCTGGATGTCCCATGATCATATTATAAAGTAGTTGTGTTCTATGTTATGAGTAAAGCACTGCTAGGAGTTGTTTTTTTTTTGTTTTTGAATGTATTTCTTATCAATAAAAAATTCGGTGTGGCGCGAGCAAACTTTTATTCCAGAAGTGCGGCCCAGTGAAAAAAGTTTGGGAACCACTGTCATAGACTAAAGGAAGCCGGCCAGTGGCAATTGCAGAATTAAACATTAGTGAGGCATTCTGAGAAGGATGTTTGGTCTCAGTGAGTGACTTGTCTGTTAACCGCTTAATATCTCAGCCCAAACGGCTGTTGTTCTACACACAGGAAATACTGCACTACAAACAAGATAAGCAAGTCAGCAGCAGTCAGTTCAGTCAGAAACAGCAAAGCTTCCCTCAAGATGTGCTCACACACAGTATTCCTGTAACCAATGGTTTATGTAGACAGTTCTTATAAATAATATGCATAGTATAGCTTTTGTAATCAGTGCAATTTATAGACAGCTTTCTACAAGAAAGCTCAGAATGAATGCTCACTTAACACAGAAAGTGATCTGAACATTCACAGGGTAGCCGGATGACTCATGGGTCAGCCTGCTCCGTGAATGTGCACAGCCAATCTGCAGGACCAAAACAAGCAGGAATCCCACCCAGTGGAATTTGTACAATGCTAAACAAAAGGAACTCGTACTGTTTTCTTTAAACCTAGTTCATGAGAGATTATGAGTACTGGGGGTTAATGAAGGGAAGTTGTTCCTTTCTCGATGCTTCACAGAAGCTTACCCTCATTAGCATGGTTCGTTCATTCTCTGCAGGATCAAATGCTATATTCAGACAGCAACAGCAAACTTTTTTGCATGATTTGGGCTTTGTTTTACAAGGTGTTCAGTCAGTTGATACCACACATACTCCGTTGGTGTTGGGTGTTTCCTGTCACTAGTAACTGGTTCAGATTGCAGTTTCTAAATCAACTAGGTGTGGCACTTCTGTTAAACGTGGCTTGTCAAATTAGAATCATAGAATCCTACAGAACAGAAGGAGGCCATTCAGCCCATCAAGTCTGCACCGACCACAATCCCACCCAGCCCTATCCCCATAACCCCATTCATTTACCCTAGCTAGTCTCCCTCTGAGATTAAGGGGCAATTTAGCACGGCCAATCCACCTAACCCGCACATTTTTGGACTGTGGTAGGAAACCGGAGCATCCGAGGAAACCCACGCTGACACGGGGAGAACATGCACAGACAGTGACAACTCGGGAATCGAACTCGGATCCCTGGCGCTGTAGGCAGCAGTGTTAACCACTCTGCCGCCCATATTCTCAAAATGTAAGAGTTCTACAGCACAGGAACTGTTGAACCATTTGTGCCACCTCTCTGATAGAACAATCCAAAATTTTTCAGCGCTTTCTATAGCCATCAATCCTAAAACTAATCCCACTGTGCTGCCTCCTCTCTATAACCCTGTATCAATCGCAAATCAATCCCATTCCCTATAGCCCTGCATCAATCCCAAAACTAATCCCACTGCGCTGCCTCCTCTCCATAGCCATGTATCAATTCTAAAACCAATCCCACTGTGCTGCCTCCTCTCTATAACCCTGTATCAATCCCAAATTAATCCACTGTCCCACTCTCTCCATAGCCCTGTATCGTTCCCAAACCAAGCCCACCGTCCCACTCTTTCGAAAACCCCTTCATTAATCCCAAATAATCCCACAGTACCACTCTCTCTGTGGAAATCTGTACTAAAACTGGATTAAGATACATGCATTTAGCAGGGAGGTAGTAAATTAGATTCAGAGCTGCTGCAATTGTGAGATTCGAACCTCGTTTTCCAGAGCATTACCCTGGGCCTCTGGATTATTCACCCAGTGACAATCTACGTCATTGCCTCCCCACTGCAACATAAATCAACCAGGGGGAGGTGATGGCTTAGTGGTATTTTTCATTGTATTAGCTATCCAGAGACTCAGGGTAATGCTCTGGGACCCGGGTTCAAATCCCACAATGGCAGATGATGAAATTGAATTCAATAAAAACATGGAATTAAAAGTCTAATGATTGCTAAAAAAAAAACCCTGGTTCACCAATGTCCCTTAGGGAAGGAAATCTGCCGTCCTTACCAGGTCTGGCCTACATTTTTAAAGTTTATTTATTGTCACAAGTAGGCTCACATTAACACTGCAATGAAGTTACTGTGAAAATCCCCTAGTCGCCACACTCCAGCGCCTGTTCGGGTACACTGAGGGAGAATTTAGCTTGGCCAATGCACCTAACCAGCGCGTCTTTCAGAGTGTGGGAGGAAGCCGGAGCACCAGGAGGAAACCCACACAGATACGGGGAGAACGTGCAGACTCCGCACAGTCACCCAAGCCGGGAATCAAACCCAGGTCCCTGGCGCTGTGAGGCAGCAGTGTTAACAACATGTGCCACATGTGACTCCAGAGCCACTGCTGTGTGTTTGATTCTTAAATGTCCTCTGACATGGCATGACACAGCAAGTCACTCAGTTCAAGGGGCAATTAGGGATGGGCAACAAATGCTGGCCCAGCCAGCAACACCCACAATAAAAAAAAGATCTGTCTGAATGGTGGAACAGGCTCAGTATTATTGCCTCACATTACTGAGGCCACAGCACGACTCAAACTCAGCCAGTGCTTTCCAAGGGGGACAGGTCAGACTGAGTTACTGAGCACCCATGGTGTATCTCTACACAGAAATCCTCAGCTTGGAACCAAGTGACTCGCACTCCCAAAGGACAGACCTAGGAGGGGAAGCTTCTTGCACATATTTCTAACTCATTTTATTAGCTAGCTTCAATGCTCCATTCAATTTGTGCATTGATCATGTTGTACCATAGAATCCCTACAATGCAGAAGGAGGTCATTCAGCCCATCGAGACTGCACCAACAACAATCCCACCCAGGTCCTATCCTCCATAACCCCACATACTTACCCTGCTAATCCCCCTGACACTAAGGGCAACCCACCCCGCACAAAGGAAACCGGAGCACCCAGAGGAAACCCACGCAGACACAAGGAGAACTTGCAAACCCCACACAGTCAGTGACCCAAGGCCAGAATCAAATCCGGGTCCCCAGTGCGGCGAGGCAGCAGGGCCAACCACCGTGCCACCCATAACTCCGCTGCAAAGAGTAGTTGCCCATTTCTTTCGTCCTTTATAAAGTGCAATGGAAGATGTTTCCACGAGAAGGTTGTTATATAAATGCAAGTTATCATCTTCCAACATGCATAAAAAACGATTGAGAGGCGCATAATCGAACAGCAGGAACTGAGTCATTGGAAGGCAGACTAAAACATCGCTAAGGAGGTGGGTTTCAAGAAAGATGAAAGAGGGAATGGAGAAGCAGAGGGATTTGGGAAGAGAATTCTGAAGCATGGGATCTACAACTGTCAGTGATGGGGAGTCCTTTCTTGCAGTTCACATTAATCGGAGTAAAAAATGGAAATGCACTAAAAAAAAATCAGCTTTCAAAAATTGTCAGGGTGTTTTTTTAAAGATAATTTCATTCTCAGAACGTGGGCATTGCTGGCCAAGGCAGCATTGTTTTTAATCTATCGCTAACTGCCCCAAGAATAAGTCTGATACAATCAGGCCACCATATTGACAGCCGCATTGCTGCTGGAGTCCAATATAGGCCAGTCTGGGTCAGGACAGCAGGTGGGTCAGGACATCAGGTGCCCCTCCCTCAGAGACATCAGTGAACCCATTACAAAATACCGTGGATGCCGAAATGAGAACAGAAAATACTGTCAATATTCAGCAGGATCTGGTAACATCTTTGGAGATGAAAGGTCAACAACCCAAAATATTAACACTGGGGATATATTTTCCAGTCCCGCCTGCTGCAGGAATCGTCATGGGTAGGATGGAAAATTTGACGGACCATTTACAGGTCATTGACCCTGGGTGGGCAAAACTGGAAAATCCCACCCAGTCTCTCTCCACAGACGCTGCCAATCCTGCTGAGCACTTCTGGTTTATATTTTAGTTCATATTTTAGGGCGGCACGGTAACACAGTGGTTGGCGCTTCTGCTTCACAGCTCCGGCGACCTGGGTCCGATTCCCGGCTTGGGTCACTGTCTGTGTGGAGTTTGCACATTCTCCTCGTGTCTGCGTGGGTTTCCTCCGGGTGCTCCGGTTTCCTCCCACAGTCCAAAGATGTGCGGGTTAGGTTGATTGGCCATGCTAAAATTGTCCCTTAGTGTCCTGAGATGTGTAGGTTGGAGGGATTAGTGGGTAAAATATGTGGGCATATGGGGGTAGGGCCTGGGTGGGATTGTGGTCGGTGCAGACTCGGTGGGCCGAATGGCCTCTTTCTGTACTGTAGGGTTTCTATGAAAAAGAAACCAATTGCTCTTTTTTTTCGACTGTGCAGATTTGTCTTTCTCACTGTCATGATAGGATTTGAACTTGCCTTCTCAGATTCTTTGTCCTGTTATGAAACTATTGCACCATCGTAATGTTGTCTCTGGTACTTATTGGTTTCCATGATGTGGAGATGCCGGCGTTGGACTGGGGTAAACACAATAAGAAGTCTCACAACACCAGGTTAAAGTCCAACAGGTTTATTTGGTAGCAAAAGCCAGTAGCTTTCAGAGCGCTGCTCCTTCATCAGGTAAGTGGGAATTCTGTTCACAAACAGGGCATATAAAGACACAAACTCAATTTACAAAATAATGGTTGGAATGCGAGTCTTTACAGGTAATCAAGTCTTAAAGGTACAGACAATGTGAGTAGAGAGAGGGTTAAGCACAGGTTGCTACAGAAACTCAGCACTCATGGAGCAGTTGAATCAGGAGCACTCCTCGTCACAATGGATGTCTCGGCACTCTACACCAGCATCCCCCACGACGATGGCATTGCTGCAACTGCCTCAGTACTCAATGCCGACAACTGCCAATCTCCAGATGCAATTTTACAACTCATCCGCTTCATGCTGGACCACAATGTCTTCACCTTCAACAACCAGTTCTTCATCCAAACACACGGAACAGCCATGGGGACCAAATTCGCACCTCAATATGCCAACATCTTCATGTTCAAACAAGACCTCTTCACAGCACAGGACCTTCAACCGACGCTATACACTAGAAACATCAATGGCATTTTCTTCCTTTGGACTCATGGTGAACAATCACTGAAACAACTCTATGATGACATCAACAAGTTCCATCCCACCATCAGACTCACCATAGACTACTCTCCGGAATCGGTTGCATTCTTGGACACACGCATCTCCATCAAGGTCGGCCACCTCAGCACCTCACTGTACCGCAAGCCCACGGATAACCTCATGATGCTCCACTTCTCCAGCTTCCATCCTAAACACGTTAAAGAAGCCATCCCCTATGGATCTGCTCAGATGAGGAGGATCGCAACAGACACCTCCAGACGCTGAAAGATGCCCTCATAAGAACAGGATATGGCGCTCGACTCATCGATCGACAGTTCTGATGTGCCACAGCGAAAAACCGCACCGACCTCCTCAGAAGACAAACACGGGACACAGTGGACAGAGTACCCTTCGTCGTCCAGTACTTCCCCGGAGCGGAGAAGCTACGACTTCTTCTCCGGAGCCTTCAACATGTCATTGATGAAGACGAACATCTCGCCAAGGCCATCCCCACACCCCCACTTCTTGCCTTCAAACAACCACACAACCTCAAACAGACCATTGTCTGCAGCAAACTACCCTGCCTTCAGGAGAACAGTGACCATGACACCACACAACCCTGCCACAGCAACCTCTGCAAGACGTGCCGGATCATCGACACGGATGCCATCATCTCACGTGAGAACACCATCCACCAGGTACACGGTACATACTCTTGCAACTTGGCCAACGTTGTCTACCTGATACGCTGCAGGAAAGGATGTCCCGAGGCATGGTACATTGGGGAGACCATGCAAACGCTACGACAAAGGATGAATGAACACCGCTCGACAATCACCAGGCAAAAGTGTTCTCTTCCTGTTGGGGAACACTTCAGCAGTCACGGGCATTCGGCCTCTGATCTTCGGCTAAGCGTTCACCAAGACGGCCTTCACGACACACGACAACGCAGAGTCGCTGAGCAGAGACTGATAGCCAAGTTCCACACATGAGGACGGCCTCAACCGGGATCTTGGGTTCATGTCACACTATCTGTAACCCCCATGGCTTGCCCGAGCTTGCAAAATCTCACTAACTGTCCTGGCTGGAGATAATACACATCTCTTTAACCTGTGCTTAACCCTCTCTCCACTCACATTGTCTGTACCTTTAAGACTTGATTACCTGTAAAGACTCGCATTCCAACCATTATCTTGTAAATTGAGTTTGTGTCTTTATATGCCCCATTTGTGAACAGAACTCCCACTTACCTGATGAAGGGGCAGCGCTCCGAAAGCTAGTGGCTTGTGCTACCAAATAAACCTGTTGGACTTTAACCTGGTGTTGTGAGACCTTTTTACTTACTGGTTTAACAGACGAGAGGGTTGAAAGAAAAAGTAAACTCACTTTCTACCAGATAATCATTCTTCATTGGTACTTTCTGATTCATTCTTCTCGTCAACAGGATATTTGGCAGTTTAAAAGACGTGATTAATTGAGCCAATTAAAATACTTTGGTGCAATGGACAGGTTGTGCATTGTAGGTGTCATTCCTCAGATGTGTGAGGCAACTGATGCACATTGCGCGCAAGATTTATAATTACATTGATGGACATGTTTGAGGAAGGAGTGACAAGAGCAATTTTGAAAATAATTCAGGAGTGGATCAGAATTACACAATTGTGCAATTCCGGACATACAAATGGAACAAATGCCCTGATTATGTTAATACTCTAAACACTTCTGCCTTTTCTTCTCCCCGCCTTGATGATTATTGCTGACCCGTCTCAATTTGTTTAATACGCTCGTCTTGAGACACTGCACAATTTTCAAAGCATCGCTGTCACAGTTTCAAAATCTGAGCAGCACAGAGAAATCAGAACACAACTGCCCCTTGCTGTAGTGCGTGACAATCTGACAGCAATCGTGAAAATAAATGAGAATTCTCTGCTGAACAGCATACAATCAGCATGTGGCATCTGTGTGTCCGACCTCTGGTCTGCAAGAGGAAAGCGCTGTCATATTAATGTCCTGCGGGACTTTCAGCATCGCAGGTTCTAGAAAAGACCTTCAGCGCAGTGAGAATCAAACGATTCTCAGCAGTGATTAAACAACAGCTTCAGTCGCGTCCTCTATCCTGATCACCTGTCTAGCAGGATAAATAGGCTCAGCGCTGACAAAAGGGGTAAAAGGTCAGACCAGCCTGGCAGTGAGAGATGTGATGCTATTGATTCCACTGGCACTAGAGAGTAATAATCAAGTTTAGTGATCCCACCCTGGCTGTTTGCAGGAAACTCGAGTCCAGCTCGCAACCTTGCTCCATCCCCATCAGTCTGCTGCTTCAGGGGGTTATTTAAATTCACAACACTCCTGGATGCAGCAGGTCAGATGGTGCATGCAATTACATCAGTTCCCCCATCGCCTTATACAATGCATGCTGTTAAACTGCAACCCTCTCTCTCAATCCCACACTTGTAACGAGGCAACACAAGAGGATGCATTCCATTAATAAAGGGTCAAGATTCTTTGAAGTAAATTGAAATGGGGGGGGGGGGGGAATATTGGGAACCATTTTATATCCATTTCTTTTAAAGGACTCATTCACCTGTGGAATAAGATGCGAATAAGATGCACCTTAGAATTCATAGAATCATCGAATCCCCTATAGTGCAGAAAGAAGCCATTCAACCCATCGAGCCTGCACCGAACACAATTCCACCCAGGCCCTAACCCCGTAACCCCATGTATTTACTCTGCTAAGGGGTACTTTAGCGTGGCCAATCAACCTAATTCTCACATCTTCGGAGTGTCGGAGGAAACTGGAGCACCTGGAGGAAGCTCACTCGGACATGGGAAGAACATGCAAACTCCACACAGGCAGTGACCCAAGTCCGGAATCGAACTCGGGTCCCTGGTGCTGTAAGACAGCACTGCTAACCACTGTGCCACCGTGCCACCCGAAGGATATTGAATCATGGAATAGACTTGAGGGACAAAATGGCCTACTCCTGCTATGCTTTCTTATGTTGTTATAAACTTCAATACCTCAGCTTCTGTTTATAAGGTATTAAATGTACCTCATTGCTTCCACACTTGTCAGAGTCTGAACCAAGAGAAAGTGTACAAAATATAAATTTATGAGAGTTGAGGAGGAGAGAGGATAGAGTGATGGAGGGGGAGGGTGATGGGACTAATTAGAGTAGGGGGTTGGAATAAAAGTCAGCAGTGGTGAATCAGGAACATTCCTTACTGTACAATTCATTCTCAGGCCGTGGGCGTCACTGACAAGGTTGACATTTATTGTGTAACCCTAGTTGCCCTGAAAGAGTGTTGGTGAGGCCACTCCAACCACATTGCTGAGAGTCAGGAGTCACATACAGGCCTGAGCAGACAAGGACCACAGGTTTCCTCACCTAAAAGACTTAGTGAACCAGTTATGTTTTTATGACAAACAAGAGCATTTCTAGTCACAATTACTGACGCCAGCTTTTGGAAAACTGAATTCAATTCTTCTTAAATGCTGATGGTAGGATTTGAACTTACATGCCAGCATTTTACCGTCTCGCCCGCCCGAGGCTCGTAAGATCCCGCCCGAGGCCGATGGAGAGTGCCGTTCTGCGAGCCTCACCCGCCCCGATTCTCGGGTGGGCTAGACACTAAAATTCCAGCCACGTTCTCTGGACACTTGCTCAGTATTGCCGCTATTTGAGAGGAGGCAGTTGTAAAAATCAGAACACACCTGGTTAATTTGAGACGATGGTGTGCAACTGGAACTGTACCGGGAACAAAAAGCTGTGACTAATGACAAGGCCTAAAGATTTGGAGGCATTTTTGAGAGTAGATGGAAAAAAACTATTTCCACTGGCAGAAGAGTCAGCAAACAGGGAATGCAGATTTAAGATAACTGGTTTAAAAAAAAAAGCAGAGGGAAGATAAGCACTTGTTTAACTAATCTACACAGTAAATTATGGAGGAACAATGTAATGGCGATGTCCCTAGACTAGTTATCCAGAGGCCCAGGTTAATGTTGTTGGATCATGGGTTCAAATCCCACAGCAACTGGTGGAATTTAAATTTGATTAATAATTTGGAATGAGAAAGCTAGTCCCACTAAGGCATTGTTGTGGAAAAACCCAATGGAGTTCACTAATTTCCTTCAGGGAAGGAAATCTGCCATCCTTACCGGGTCTGGCCCACAGGGACCTGGGTTCGATTCCCGGCTTGGGTCACTGTCTGTGTGGAGTTTGCACATTCTCCTCGTGTCTGCGTGGGTTTCCTCCGGGAGCTCCGGTTTCCTCCCACAATCCAAAGATGTGCGGGTTAGGTTGATTGGCTATGCTAAATTGCCCCTTAGTGTCCTGGGATGCATAGATTAGATGGATTAGTGGGTAAAATATATGGGGGTAGGGCCTGGGTGAGATTGTGGTCGGTACAGACTCGATGGGACGAATGGCCTCTTTCTGTACTGTAGGGTTTCTATGATTTCTATGATGTGACTCCAGAGCCACAGCAATGAGGCGGACTCTTAACTGCCCCCTGAAATGGCCCAGCAAGCCACTCAGTTCAAGGGCAATTAGGGATAGGCCTTGCCATCCACATCCCATGAAAGAATAAAAAAAGATGGAATGAAAACATTTGTTTGACTAAGGGAACAGAGCCAGGAATGGGATGAATTGGATAGCTTGAGCAAAAGGTCAGCACAGGCAATATGGGCTGAATGTTCTCCTGTGTTGCATGATACTAAAAACTTGTCTTCCCACCTGACCTCCAACTGAACCACCTTCAGCTTCCAACTCCCCAAAACTTAAAGCCTGCGTGCTAACCAGGTAACCTGGGAGGTGCCAGAGTGTACCAATGTCCTGAAGACTGACAACATTCAGTAAAATTGAACTGAACTAGCCAAAGAGCTAGTATAGACAGTGGCACAATGGGCCAAATTACTGCACTCCCTGATGTCACCTTTACAATTCTAAGAAATAAATCATGAGTGTGCAAGGTCATGATTGAAAAATCTTTGTCCCTGACAGAGATGCTACATATTATTAAACAGAAGGTAGCAGTGAAGGAAGGTCTCCTTGCCACCCAGGTGTCACCTGTGACTCAGAGTCAACACTCCCATCTCAGAGTCAAACGGTTGTGCATTCAGAGCCATGCACATAAGAATATTGACTCGTGCTTCATTGCAGTACCAAGGGAGCGTTACACTGTCAGAGGAGCCATGAGGAAATCACAGCTTTCCAGTTCACCTGCTCCACAGATGAACTGGAAAGATCCTATGACACTATTTAAAAAGCAGAAGGAGGTTCTTCCTGGTTTTCTGACCAACATTTAGCCCTCAATCAATATCACTAAAATGATGATCTGGGTAGAGTCACGTTGTTGTACTGTGCACTATTAATTACTTCCATTTCTCTACTTTATAACAATGCACTCTGAAATTCCTTCTTCACTGCGAGGCATGTTCCAAAATTGTGATAGGCACTACATAAATGCAAAATGTACAATTTCCAAATTAACTGAAGGCAATGTTGAAGTTTGAGCGTGAGCGAGTATGACTAGCTGCCAAGGCACTGTTGGAATTCTGTTACATAAAGTTAAAGTTTATTTATTAGTCATAAGTAAGGCTTACATTAACACTGCTATGAAGTTACTGTGAAAGTCCCCTAGTTGTCACACTTCGGCGCCTGTTCGGGTCAATGCACATAACCAGCACGTCTTTCAGACTGTGGGAGGAAACCAGAGCACCCGGAGGAAACCCAGACAGCATGGGGAGAATGTGCAAACTCCACACAATCAAACCTGGATCCCTGGCGCTGTGAGGCAGCAATGCTAACCACTGTGCCACCGCGCCATTTGCTTTTAGCTGCAAAGACTATTGGTGTTAGTGGGAGATTACAGGTATGGAACTGGCCCATTCCTTCCAGAATGCCTGTACCCACCCTCTTCACTGGCTTGTACTGCAGTAACAATCCTTCTTGTTTTTCTTCCAACTATCCTCCTCTCCCGCACAGTGGGAGACCAATCACCTATACAAAACACTTCTTATACCAGCTAACAGCTTCTGTTCAGTTTCCCAGATTGGCTGACTGTCAAACGTGGTGAATGAATGGTTTGAAAAGGCTGGGCCAGAAGGATTCGAGAATGTTCCAGCTCAATCCCAGTTCATGGAAACCCTGGTCCCAGTAGAACTACCATCCAATTTTAACAAAATCACCTCAGAAAGTTGGCCGGATTGAAAGTCTGTGAATAAAATCCCTGAAGGATTACCAATTCCTAAAATGCTCAAAGAACTCATTTCAGCAAGTGAGACAGATTTTGATTCATAATCTGAAAGTGAAATATACAACAGGCAGCAGAGGTAATTGGAGATAAGTATGTCATTTCGATAATTATCGTTAATATTCCACATCTGCAAGTGAAGGAGGTGAAAGCACAGCAAAGGTACACAAGAATGATTCCAGGAATGAGGGACCTCAGTCACACGGATAGACTGGAGAACCGGGACTGTTTACCTGGGAAAAGAGAAGGTTGAGAGGAGATTCGATAGACGTATTCAAAATTGTGAGGGGACTGGAGAGTGTAGACGGGGAGAAACTGTTCCCATTGGCAGAGGGATTAAGAGCCAAAGGGCACTGGTTTAAAGGGATTGGCAAAAGGAGCAATAGCAACATGGGAAAAAGCTTATTTTTAAAAAATGCAGCAAGTGGTTAGAATCGGAAATGCACTGTCCGAGAGTGTAATGGTGTAGGCAAAGCCTTGGTTAACCATTTCACCTCTTGGCCCCTCTGACAGTGCAAGGCTCCCATGGTACTGCAATGAAGCACGAGTCGAGACGCCCATGCAAATGGCTCTCAATCCACAACCGTCCGACTCTGAGATGGGAGTGTAATGGAAGCAGATTAAATTGAAGCCAAGAGAATTGGACCTGCAGCACTACAGGGGAAAGGTGGGCATGAGAGTGTAATGCTGAAAGCTTCCATTCCTGCTCGGAGCTGGGAGTTTCCGGTGTCACTGGAAGTGAATGAGTTTTGGCTGGAAGCCAGATTCTCTGTTCTCCCTTGCAGCAGTGCAGGCATGGACGCGATCGGAGAATCCCATCCTAGGTAAGTTGCTCTTGCAGAGAGCCAAGACAGACAAAATGGGCCAATGACCTCCTTTTCTGCTGTAACCATTCTATGATGGTGCAAGTCTAGACAACAGGCATCAGTAGGCCAGTCAGTCAAGGAAGGAATTACAGCATTTCTTTCTTCATTTATTTACACATGCATTAACAGGGGCTGCTGGAGAATCAGCAAGAATGGGAACTCCACTGATTCTGCCCATGCCTTAGCCCAGAATCCCAAAGCCAGTTGAGGGCCATCTGAAGAGCCAAAAACAGGAGAGATAGGATCCTATCTGAATGGCTTAGGTCTTCAGAATGAACCCTAGAATGGCACACGCTTGGGAGGTGTCCCTCAGTCAAAGCAAACTGCAAAAAACTAGATACATACAACACTCATATTGCACCCATTGCATTGACAAATCCTGAATAGGAATGACATGGGCCTTGTTAAAGTGTGGTAATCGCCAGTAACCAGAAAAGGGCAGCAAGTCTTTATTGGAGCTTTCCAAATTAATGTGGTCTTGTTCAGCTCTGGCTCAGATACTTTATTTGCTTCCATTTTGCATGAAAAGGCTGCGACTGAAAGTTGAAGTGTAACAAAAAGACCCTTTAACACCAAGCACCAGCCAGAGCTGCCAGCTGTACCTGGTCCGAGAATGGTCAACGGCCAGAGCTGCCAGCTGTACCTGGCCCGAGAATGGTCAGCGGCCAGAGCTGCCAGCTGTACCTGGCCCGAGAATGGTCAGCGGCCAGAGCTGCCAGCTGTACCTGGCCCGAGAATGGTCAGCGGCCAGAGCTGCCAGCTGTACTTGGGTTGAGAATAGAACATAGAACAGTACAGCACAGAACAGGCCCTTCAGCCCACGATGTTTTACCAAGCTTTATCTGAAACCAAGATCAAGCTATCCCACTCCCTATCATCCTGGTGTGCTCCATGTGCCTATCCAATAACCGCTTAAATGTTCCTAAAGTGTCTGACTCCACTATCATTGCAGGCAATCCATTCCACGCCCCAACCACTCTCTGCGTAAAGAACCTACCTCTGATATCCTTCCTATATCTCCCACCACGAACCCTATAGTTATGCCCCCTTGTAATAGCTCCATCCACCCGAGGAAATAGTCTTTGAACGTTCACTCTATCTATCCCCTTCATCATTTTATAAACCTCTATTAAGTCTCCCCTCAGCCTCCTCCGCTCCAGAGAGAACAGCCCTAGCTCCCGCAACCTTTCCTCATAAGACCTACCCTCCAAACCAGGCAGCATCCTGGTAAATCTCCTCTGCACTCTTTCCAGTGCTTCCACATCCTTCTTATAGTGAGGTGACCAGAACTGCACACAATATTCCAAATGTGGTCTCACCAAGGTCCTGTACAGTTGCAGCATAACCCCACGGCTCTTAAACTCCAACCCCCTGTTAATAAAAGCTAACACACTATTGGCCTTCTTCACAGCTCTATCCACTTGAGTGGCAACCTTTAGAGATCTGTGGATATGGACCCCAAGATCTCTCTGTTCCTCCACAGTCTTCAGAACCCTACCTTTGACCCTGTAATTCACATTTAAATTTGTCCGACCAAAATGAATCACCTCACATTTATCAGGGTTAAACTCCATTTGCCATTTTTCAGCCCAGCTTTGCATCCTATCTATGTCTCCTTGCAGCCTACAACAATGGTCAGCTGTTAATGCTGCCAGCTGTAACTGGTTCACAAATGGTCAGTTTTGGTGCTACCGGTTGTAACTGGCTTGAGAATGGTCAGTGGCCAGAGCTGCCAGCTGGAACTGGTGCGAGAATGGTCAGCCATGCAACTGCAGCCTCATGTTTTATGACAAGCCTTTCTCTATCGATGTCTTGGCATATTCATCTTTCTTCATCCTATTTTGCACATTAGTCTCTCGCTCCTAATGCATATTTCTACAATTCTCCATGTGGGAGAGACACAAGACAGTGGGAGAGAAGGAGAATGAACACAAGTGGGAATTCAGGGTTCTTGAACCAAGGTGAGTAAATGGAATCAAATTATAGACAAACCACGATCTAACTGAATGGCAGAACAGGTTTGAAGGACTGAATGGCCTCTTCCTGTTTCTACAGTATTTGTCTCTGAGAAAATACCTCACCCTCTGTTGCCCTCCCTGGGCAGGTGTCCCTGCAGAGGAATGCTTGGTGTAAGCATGTGACATTCTTCAGATTTCAAATGAAAGTAAAGCATCGATCTCTGAACTATGTTCACGGATGACAATATTCAGCAGTGAGCGTATCGAGACCATTCAAGGATGCAGTGGGAAAGTAAAAGCTCAGTATACAGTGAAATGCTTTGGTGAATTCTATTAAGCAGTATTGTAGTTATATTTGAAAAAATTACATTGGATTGGATAGTAGATGTCAGGGGAATACTTGTGATTTTCCTTATTATTAATATCAAAGTCATGCTTAACTTGCTTCCGTTAAACAATTTCCACATGTGGCCAGATTTACAAGCAATAGAATCATAGAATCCTTACAGTGCAGAAGGAGGCCATTTGGCCCAGCCTGCACCGACAACAATCCCATCCAGGTCATGTCCTGTCCTATCCTATTCCCGTAACCCCACTTACCCTCCAAGTCCCCCAATTTAACATGGCCAATCAACCTAACCCGCACATCTTTGGACTGTGGGAGGAAACCGGAGCACCCGGAGGAAACCCACGCAGACACGGGGAGAATGTGCAAACTCCACACAGAGAGTGACCCGAGGCCAGAATTGAACCCAGGTCCCTGGTGTTGTGAGGCAGCAGTGCTAACCACTGTGCCACCGTGCCATCCCTGCAGGGTCACAGATTTGGGCCTGCCACTTTGCACAGGCTTGCTTTACACACTCCCAGGACAGCATCACCCACATGCCCATTGTTTCCCAAACCAGTAACTCCCCCCCCCCACCCAACCCAACACCAATCTACACAAATCCCTCCAAAGTCTCGCCCTCCCTCTCTCTAACCCCCCCTCAAGTTAACAACCCTCCAAGGACTCTTGTGTTCCGCCAGATTTCTTGCACATACCCTAGTTCTGAAATACCCCCTACAACATGTAAATACTGACACACTCTCGGGACTCTAACAAATAACTTCTCCCCCCGCGCCCACCTCCGGCCCCAGTCCGGAAGCCCATAAGAGCCAGGAGCTTTCAGAGCACTGCTCCTTCGTCAGGTAAGTGGGAGTTCTGTTCACAAACAGGGCATATAAAAACACAAACTCAATTTACAAAATAATGGTTGGAATGTAAGATTACCCAGAATATTCACACTCCTGGGGAATCCACTCCACCTGCTACCTAAAGAGACAATGTTTAACTGCAGGAAGTATTGTTATTGGTACACAGCAACAAAAATAAGTTGCCATTTACCTAGGGACCAGGGGAAGGAAACGCACAACCTACTCCAGGGAGAAAGCCTACTCCAGGGAGACTGTATCCAGTTACTGTGAATGAGTGTGTGATGTACTGAATGTGACTCCTACCACTTCAGTGAGGGAGTGATGCACTGCTCTATTGTCCCCACTGGAGATGTGAAATAGACACTGGTGTTCGTAAATCTAATGTCGGTGTAGGTCAACTACTAGAAAACTTTGTCCATTTGAAAATGACAATAAATATCCTAGTGTGTAAATCACAAAAGGCTAGCAGAGAGATACAGCAAGTAATTAGGAAAGCTAATAAAATGCAATCAATTACTGTGAGGGGAAGTAGGGAGGTTATACTTCAGTTGTACAGGGTATTGGTGAGACCACATCTGGAATACTGTGTCCAGTATTGGTCTCCTTATTTAAGGGAATGCATCAGAGGCAGTTCAGAGAAGGTTTACCAGGCTAATACATGGAATGGGTGTGTTGCCTTATGAGCAAAGGTTGGAGAGGCTAGGTCTGTATCCACTGGAGTTTAGAAGAGTAAGAGGCGACTTGATTGAAACTTATTAAAGTTTAGCATTTATTAGGGTCACAAGTTGGCTTAGTAACACCATTAATGTGTGAAAATCCCCTAGTCGTCACACTCCAGCACCTGTTCGGGTACACTGAGGGAAAATTCAGCATGGCCAATGCACCAACCGGCTCGTCTTTCGGACTGTGGGAGGAATCTGGAACACTCGGAGGAAACCCACGCAGTCACGGGGAGAACGTCTAGACTCCGCACAATGACCCAAGCCGCAAATCGAACCCAGGTCCCTGGCACTGTGAGGCAGCAGTGCTAACCACTGTGCCACCCTTCAGGTCATGAGGGGTATTGACAGGGTGGATGTGGAGAGGATGATTCTTCTTGGAGAATTTAGAACTAGGGGTCACTATTTAAAAACAAGGGGTCACTCAATTAAGATGGAGGTGAGGAGAAATGATTTCTTGGAGGGTCGTCGGTCTCTGGGAGGTAGTGAGTGCAAAGTCTCTGAATATTTTTAAGGCAGAGGTGGATAGATTCTTGAATAATGAGGGGGTGAAAGGTTATCACGGTAGACAGGAATGTGGGGTTGAGGTTACAATCAGATCAGCCAGGATCTTATTGAATGGCAGAGCAGGCTTGAGGAACCAAGTGGCCTACTCCTGCTCCTAATTTGTGTGCTGGTTATTTTCCATTTGCAAATTCTGCCTTTCAATTTTGGTAGAATTGTAAGATATGTTTACTAAACATTACTGAACATCTGCAGAAAGCAGCCCACAATCTCAGTCTTTGGCAGAACAATGCCCACCACGGAATATATTTAGTGATGTCTCTTGGAGAGGGCAACACACACACCATGCACAGATTGAAAGGTCACAGCTCGACCTGAGCAGATTGTTTTGACTCGATAGTTGTCCCCAGAACCCAGTGGTGTAATTATCTCATTTTTAAAAAAATTCACTGCATTTATTCCTGTTCCATGCTCTACACAGAGCTTAACATTCCAGAACGGAAGATAAATACGAATCCAAAAGCAGAATACTACTCATACCGCTCTGGTCACCCTTGATTAAACACCTTGTAAAAAACTTTGAGTGATACTGCACATTTCATCTCATCAGCTAATGCACGCAATGCTTCGTGAAATTGGATTCCCACTGCACCAGATCAAACTCAGCATCTGAGGAAGTTTCGAGCAATTTCCAAGAAAATGATTTCAGATATTTTGACGAGCAGAGTTACGCAGTTGAAAGACTCCTGTGTAAATTAATCTTGTCACACAGCACAGTGGTTTAGCACTGCTGCCTCACAGTGCCAGGGACCAGAGTTCAATTCCGGCCTCGGGTCACTGTCTGAGAGTCTGCGCGTTCTCCCCATGTCTTCCGGGTGCCCCGGTTTCCTCCCACAGTCCAAAGATGGTGCAGGTTAGGTTGATTGGCCGTGCTAAATTGACCCTCGTGTCAGGGGGATTAGTAGGGTAAATACGTGGGGTTACAAGAACAGGGCCTAGGTGGGATTGTAGTCGGTACAGACTCGATGGGTCGAATGTCCTCCTTCTGCACTGTCGTGATTCTATGAATCAATGCTCTCCAGGCTAGCTTCCCATTTTCTACCACCCCCCCTCCGCCCATAAAACTGAGCTCATCCAAAACTCTGTCACCCAAATTCCAGTCACTCATCACCTCAATGTAAACATTCCAATCTTCACAAACCCCGATCTCCTCGCCCTCTTCAAACTCACAACCCCCCCGTGTTCCTCTAGATTCCACCTTCTACACTACCCCTAGTCCCCTCACCTCCCCAATCGGTGATCATGCCTTCAGCTAACTCCACCATGAGCCCTGACTCTGCTTCCTTCTCAAAAGATTTGATTTATTATTGTCACATGTATTAGCATACAGAGAAAAGTATTGTTTCTTGCGCGTTATACAAACAAAGTATGGAGAAGGAAAGAAGAGAGTTACAGTCATAGCTAGCGGGTAGAGAAAGATCAACTTAGTGCAAGGTAGGTCCATCCAAAAGTCTGATGGCAGCAGGGAAGAAGCTGTTCTTGAGTCGGTTGGTACGTGACCTCAGACTTTTGTATATTTTTGGTCACTTGTCCTAATATCCCCCTTTGCTTCAGTGTTGGTTTCCTCTGCAACAAGGAAATGGACAAGGTTTTCTGGTACCTTTCACCAAATTGGAGGCGCCATTTAAATACAACTTATTGTTGCAGAGACAGGCACCAGCAGCTTAATGGTGATGGAAAGTGACATCAGGCAATGATGGTCACCCGAAGGATGTACTTTTGAAGAGATTGGTTAACTCATAGGATTATATAATGTTGATAACACTCTTTTGTAACACACAATTGTTGCCAAGCAGCAGGATCAGGAACAATTAGTTTCTATTCTTGGTGCTTTTTCTCATGCTGTGTGAGATGCCTCAACAGGTCCCAGCCCATAGCTGAGCGAGCTCTTTGCCCTGTGATTTAAGGCACTGAATCAGTGGGATCCAAGAAATCAGGTCACTTAAATGACCGATCTAGCTCACTGACACTCTGTCCGTCAGTCCATTCGGAATCCCAGGTTAACGCTGAGTCGGAAACTCTCTTCAAATTCACATCTCTGCCTTGGAAAGGTTTGATAAATTCACCACAATCCGCTTTGAACTGTATGCTGCGAAGCATGAAGTGAGGCGATGTGACGTTACATAACCATTTCAGTTCCTTCACTCTGCGTACAGCATGTATACAGGGGGGTAGATGTGTGCTAGCATCCCTACCGCTGGAGCAGAAATTCTGGGTCCCAGTCCATGGGAGGGACCTCCAGCGTGTTCCAACAGGCTAATAGTCAGCTCGGGAATCCTTCCAACACTTCCCCCATTATTCCCCAAAGGGAAAAACAGCGTGGGTGTAAAGATAGGCAAAAAATAAACTACCAGGGATTATTATACTAAAAATATTCCCAATAATTTGAATTAAGCAATATAAATAAGATTAGAATGGTTGAATGATCAGATTAAATCATTTGTAGAGTATGCAATCAACAGGATTAGATAGTTAAACGCCTGTCGGCAGATAGAACACAGGAACACGAGGAGGACATTCAGCCCCTCAAACCCATCCTGCCATTCAATTAGATCATGGCTAATCTGTACCTTATCTCCATTTTCCAGCCCTGCTTCCACCTAACAAAGTCTACGCACTTTTCCACCACTGTGTTTCACATATCTTTACAGCATGGTATGCCTAGCAGCAAGGGATGATCCCAGCCAATCTCAGGTGTAAAGGGCCCCCCACAGCTTTTGGAAGGGTTCAAATCCGCCATAGATTACTGAGAAATAGCTGAAAGTGCGGCTTCACTATTGTTTAACACTTGGAGAGTGTGACAGCAGACACACGGACCAAGCAGCAGCACTGAGAGGAGGTGGTGACCAGCTACTGGCAAAGTTAGTGCTTGGCCCAATATTTCTCACCCAAGAAAGCAGCATTGCTTGTGTTTTTTTTATTTACAGCGGGTTCACCACCACACACCCACTTTAAAATTGCAATCAATGTTTATAATGTAGGAAGAGGAGGAAAAAGGAGACAGAATAGATTGACTGAGGCAAATTTAATATCTATAAATGAGCAACTGTTGCTGAGGCATGGCCCACTCCACACTGACACACATTCTGCTGTTGCTGCCTCTCCTTCTCAGTACTCCCTGCACTAAACGATCACTTCCGACTTCACAGAGTATAGCTGGTGTTAGTAAACACTTCCTCAAAGGTTAGAGTGCAGAAAGAGAGAGTTCTGTTTATCACTAGCTTGCTGATTCAGTTTTCTGCTGCCAGTTTATTGGGTTCTAGCTTTCTACAACCTTGCCTTCTCTCTCACACACAGACACACTTATTCAATGTTCTTGTTGTAATATAAAACGAGCCAGCCACGCAGTGTCATCTGATGATTTCTCAGTATAGTAACTGACCACCACCACCACAGCACACACCAGCACGCGCGCACACACACACAGCACACACCAGCACGCGCGCACACACACACACAGACACACCAGCACGCGCGCACACACACACACAGACACACCAGCGCGCGCGCACACACACACACAGACACACCAGCACACGCGCACACACACAGACACACCAGCACGCGCGCACACAGACACACCAGCACGCGCGCACACAGACACACCAGCACGCGCGCACACAGACACACCAGCACGCGCGCACACAGACACACCAGCACGCGCGCACACACACACAGACACACCAGCACGCGCGCACACACACACACAGACACACCAGCACGCGCGCACACACACACACAGACACACCAGCACGCGCGCACACACACACACAGACACACCAGCACGCGCGCACACACACACACAGACACACCAGCACGCGCGCACACACACACACAGACACACCAGCACGCGCGCACACACACACACAGACACACCAGCACGCGCGCACACACACACACAGACACACCAGCACGCGCGCACACACACACACAGACACACCAGCACGCGCGCACACACACACACAGACACACCAGCACGCGCGCGCACACACACACAGACACACCAGCACGCGCGCACACACACACACAGACACACCAGCACGCGCGCACACACACACACAGACACACCAGCACGCGCGCACACACACACACAGACACACCAGCACGCGCGCACACACACACACAGACACACCAGCACGCGCGCACACACACACACAGACACACCAGCACGCGCGCACACACACACACAGACACACCAGCACGCGCGCACACACACACACAGACACACCAGCACGCGCGCACACACACACACAGACACACCAGCACGCGCGCACACACACACACAGACACACCAGCACGCGCGCACACACACACAGACACACCAGCACGCGCGCACACACACACACAGACACACCAGCACGCGCGCACACACACACACACAGACACACCAGCACGCGCGCACACACACACACAGACACACCAGCACGCGCGCACACACACACACAGACACACCAGCACGCGCGCGCACACACACACACCAGCACGCGCGCGCACACACACACACACCAGCACGCGCGCACACACACACACAGACACACCAGCACGCGCGCACACACACACACAGACACACCAGCACGCGCGCACACACACACACACCAGCACGCGGGCACACACACACACACAGACACACCAGCACGCGCGCGCACACACACACAGACACACCAGCACGCGCGCACACAGACACAGACACACCAGCACGCGCGCGCACACACAGACACACACAGACACACCAGCACGCGCGCGCACACACAGACACACACACACCAGCACGCGCGCACACACACACACACGCACACACATACAGACACACCAGCACGCACACAGACACACAGACACACACCAGCACGCGCGCGCACCACACACAGCCGAATGATCGGCTACACTCTGGTGGGCTTATGACCTGACCTCACCAACACCACCCATGCCACCCGCCACACTTCCTGCTCCTTTCCAAAAGTTATTTCCAAACCATGCAGCTGATTCAGCCTGCAGCACCTGGCCAGTCTATCAATATACAATCAACAGCAATGCAACAAGCGGCTTCAACATCAGCATCACTTTACAATGGGGCAAAAAAAAACCATCCCAATATCCTGTTACAATGGAGAAGGTGCAGCCAATGGCAAACAGGAGATACAGGGGGGGGGGGAAAGTGTGCAGCATTTAGCAAATCCAGCACCCTCTGACAGCTTAATGTCCCCAACTCAGACTTTGTTTTTGCCTTTAATCAGGAATCATGCTGAAGTAAGATTGTACATATATCTCAGAGAATCCCAGTGAAGTCTGTACATTCAATAACACAGCAAGATCAAAGATACTCAGACAGAAACAGAAATATTTGCACTAAAAGCAGGCGGCTCATCAGCTGCTGCTGAATTTTAAACTGTTGTTCTCCCAAAAAGATTAAAGGCAATTAGCTTGGAGCAGATCAGAGGCTGTTGCGTTGGTCCCTGTCTGTGTCTGGAGTTGACTTGGAGCCGTTATTGGCCCCATGCCACAGTGGGTAAAGGTGCCTGAGGCTGAATGGAGAGTGTGCACTCGCCCACAATGTAGCCACCTTGGAAAGTGCATTGGGTTGGGATTGAAGAATGCACAGAGCAAGGGGAGGGGGGGAGGCCATGCTAGTGCACGAGTTGGAAGCTCCATCAACCAACCAACTCATTGCCAACTGCAGGTCAATCCGAACCGCCCTGTTTCTTGTCACTTCTACATTCATAGAACAGCCAGCACCTCCCCTTCCCTGCTCCCCCTCCTTCCCCATGTCCCCTTCCCTCCTCCTCCCCCAGCCCCTCCTCACCCATCCCCCCACCCCGCGGCCCCCACCCCCTCCCCTCCTCCCCCAGCCCTCCCACCCCCTCCTTCCCCAGCCCCCCCCCCACCCCCTCCTCTCCTCCTCTCCAGCCCCTCCCCTCCTCCCCCAGCCCCCCTCCCCTCCTCCCCAGCCCCCCACCCCCAAGTTGGTCAGAGAGGGCAGTGTCAAAAATCATATTTATCCCTCTGTTGAATATTTTGGGCTCATCAGTAAGTGGCAATGTAACAAAATGTGAGTCAAAAAGACAGAACATTTCACTCCCAAAAAAAGAGAAACTGGCCAGCTTTTGATTGGCTGAATTCATTGCCACGCTGTGCTCGACTGTGAGTTTGGTGGATTAGTTCAAACTGTCGCTTCGGTGACTACTAATTGGTTAAGCTATTCCCAAATGAAGAAACGCCGTCTTAACTCCACATCAACCTCCTTCACTGCCACGGCATCCGTCACCTGGAACTGACCGACTGGATCTCCTCACCCGAAGCACATTTCCATGATTGTTTGCTCAGAACTGGAGCCACCAATTCCACAGACCGCCCCCCCCCCCCCCCGCCCCCCCACACAAGCCGCCGCACCCCCCCTCCGCCCGTCCGCAGACACTCCCAGATTTTATCACTCGTCCTTAAATCAACACAAATGGTAAATAGAAATACTCGGGCCATCGCTGCATTCCACCATAAACTCCACATCTTTCTGGATGCATAGAAAAATACTGTCTATAAAAACAATCACAAACACACAACCCCCCCCCCCCCCCGCCCACACACACGCACAACCCCCCCCCCACACGCGCACAACACCCCCCACACGCGCACAACACCCCCCCCACACGCGCACAACCCCACCCACACACGCGCACAACCCCCCCCCACACGCGCACAACACCCCCCACACGCGCACAACACCCCCCACACGCGCACAACACCCCCCCACACGCGCACAACCCCCCTCCACACGCGCACAACCCCACCCCCACACGCGCACAACCCCCCCCACACACGCGCACAACCCCCCCCACACACGCGCACAACCCCCCCCACACACGCACAACCCGCCCCCCCACACACGCACAACACCCTCCCCACACACGCACAACACCCCCCGCACACACGCACAACACCCCCCCCACACACGCACAACACCCCCCCCACACACGCACAACACCCCCCCCACACACGCACAACACCCCCCCCACACACGCACAACACCCCCCCCACACACGCACAACACCCCCCCCACACACGCACAACACCCCCCCCACACACGCACAACACCCCCCCCACACACGCACAACACCCCCCCCACACACGCACAACACCCCCCCCACACACGCACAACACCCCCCCCACACACGCACAACACCCCCCCCACACACGCACAACACCCCCCCACCACACACGCACAACACCCCCCCCACACACGCACAACACCCCCCCCACACACGCACAACACCCCCCGCACACACGCACAACACCCCCCGCACACACGCACAACACCTCCCCCACACACGCACAACACCCCCCGCACACACGCACAACACCCCCCCCACACACGCACAACACCCCCCCACACACGCACAACACCCCCCCCACACACGCACAACACCCCCCCCACACACGCACAACACCCCCCCCACACACGCACAACACCCCCCCACACACGCACAACACCCCCCCCACACACGCACAACACCCCCCCCACACACGCACAACACCCCCCCCACACACGCACATCCCCCCCACACACGCACAACACCCCCCCACACAGGCACAACACCCCCCCCACACACACACACGCACAACACCCCCCCCACACACACACGCACAACACCCCCCCCACACACACACGCACAACACCCCCCCCACACACACACGCACAACACCCCCCCCACACACACACGCACAACACCCCCCCCACACACACACGCACAACACCCCACACACACACGCACAACACCCCCCCCACACACGCACAACACCCCCCCCACACACGCACAACACCCCCCCCACACACGCACAACACCCCCCCCACACACGCACAACACCCCCCCACACACGCACAACACCCCCCCACACACGCACAACACCCCCCCCACACACGCACAACACCCCCCCCACACACGCACAACACCCCCCCCACACACGCACAACACCCCCCCCACACACGCACAACACCCCCCCACACACGCACACACCCCCCCACACACGCACAACACCCCCCCCACACACGCACAACACCCCCCCCACACACGCACAACACCCCCCCCACACATGCACAACACCCCCCCCCACACACGCACAACACCCCCCCACACACGCACAACACCCCCCCCCACACACGCACAACACCCCCCCCACACACGCACAACACCCCCCCCACACACGCACAACACCCCCCCACACACGCACAACACCACCCCACACACGCACAACACCCCCCACACACGCACATCCCCCCTCCCCCCACACACGCACAACACCCCCCACACACGCACAACACCCCCACACACGCACAACCCCCCCCCACACACGCACAACCCCCCCCACACACGCACAACCCCCCCCACACACGCACAACCCCCCCCACACACGCACAACCCCCCCACACACGCACAACACCCCCCCCACACACGCACAACACCCCCCCCACACACGCACAACACCCCCCCCCACACACGCACAACCCCCCCACACACACGCACAACACCCCCCCCCACACACGCACAACACCCCCCCCACACACGCACAACCCCCCACCCACACACGCACAACCCCCCACCCACACACGCACAACCCCCCACCCACACACGCACAACCCCCCACCCACACACGCACAACCCCCCACCCACACACGCACAACACCCCACCCACACACGCACAACACCCCACCCACACACGCACAACACCCCACCCACACACGCACAACACCCCACCCACACACGCACAACACCCCACCCACACACGCACAACCCCCCCACACACGCACACCACCCCCACACACGTACAACACCCCCCACACACACACGCACAACACCCCCCCACACACACGCACAACACCCCCCCCCACACACACGCACAACACCCCCCCCACACACACGCACAACACCCCCCCCACACACACGCACAACACCCCCCCCACACACACGCACAACACCCCCCCCCACACACACGCACAACACCTCCCCCACACACACGCACAACACCCCCCCCACACACGCACAACACCCCCCCCACACACACGCACAACACCCCCCCCCCCCACACACACGCACAACACCCCCCCCACACACGCACAACACCCCCCCCACACACACGCACAACAACCCCCCCACACACACGCACAACACCCCCCCCACACACACGCACAACACCCCCCCCACACACACGCACAACACCCCCCCCCACACACGCACAACACCCCCCCCACACACACGCACAACACCCCCCCCCCACACACACGCCCAACACCCCCCCCACACACACGCACAACCCCCCCCCCACACACACGCACAACACCCCCCCCACACACACGCACAACACCCCCCCCACACACGCACAACACCCCCCCCCACACACGCACAACACCCCCCCCACACACACGCACAACACCCCCCCCCCACACACACGCACAACACCCCCCCCACACACGCACAACACCCCCCCCACACGCCCAACACCCCCCCCACACGCCCAAAACCCCCCCCACAATACCCCCCCACATACGCACAACATCCTCCCTCCCCCCACACACGCACAACATCCTCCCTCCCCCCACACACGCACAACATCCCCCCTCCCCCCACACACGCACAACACCCCCCCCCACACACGCACAACACCCCCCCCCACACGCACAACACCCCCCCCCACACACGCACAACACCCCCCCCACACACGCACAACACCCCCCCCCACACACGCACAACACCCCCCCCCACACACGCACAACACCCCCCCCACACACGCACAACACCCCCCCCACACACGCACAACACCCCCCCCACACACGCACAACACCCCCCCACACACGCACAACACCCCCCCACACACGCACAACACCCCCCCACACACGCACAACACCCCCCCACACACGCACAACACCCCCCCACACACGCACAACACCCCCCCACACACGCACAACACCCCCCCACAACACCCCCCCCACAACACCCCCCCCACACACGCACATCATCCCCCCTCCCCCCACACACGCACAACACCCCCACACACGCACAACACCCCCCCACACACGCACAACACCCCCCCCACACACGCACAACACCCCCCCCACACACACACGCACAACCCACCACACACACGCACAACACCCCCCCACACACACGCACAACCCCACACGCACCCCCACAACCCCACACGCACCCCCACACACACACGCACCCCCACACACACACGCACCCCCACACACACACGCACCCCCACACACACACGCACCCCCACACACACACGCACCCCCACACACACACGCACCCCCACACACACACGCACCCCCACACACACACGCACCCCCACACACACACGCACCCCCACACACACACGCACCCCCACACACACACGCACCCCCACACACACACGCACCCCCACACACACACGCACCCCCACACACACACGCACCCCCACACACACACGCACCCCCACACACACACGCACCCCCACACACACACGCACCCCCACACACACACGCACCCCCACACACACACGCACCCCCACACACACACACGCACCCCCACACACACACACGCACCCCCACACACACACACGCACCCCCACACACACACGCACCCCCACACACACACGCACCCCCACACACACACACGCACCCCCCCCCCCCCGCACACACGCGCGCAACCCCCCGCGCACGCGCACTGTTGTAAAACCCGTCAACTCTAACTATGCTGAAGTGGGTGCCAGATTGTGATCCAACATCCCGGGTAGTGCCACTCACACTGAGGGAAATCAGAGTGTTTCGGAATGATGCTGTAGTGGGAAATCACCAGCCCCTTGTCCTGTCAGGACTGTCACCTTCACTCGCACTAGCCTCTTCTCTCCATGTCAGGGCTGAGACTGTTCCTGGATCACACTCACTCCCAGCCTCTCTCCCCCACTCCCCGAATACCTGCACCGCCCCCAACCACAACTCTCACTCCCTCTCCCCCACTCCCCGAATCACCTTCTTCCCATTGGGTGCTCCTCACCCCTCCACCCCACTCCACAGTGGATGCTCCAGTTTCCCCTCTCACGCACCAATGAGCCATCCCCATCTCCTCAATCACCCAGGGGTGCCCCCTATCCCTCACTCCCTATAGACACCCATGGGCACCTCATCTCTCTCTCTCACATCAACAGATGCTCCATTCGCCCTCACCCACCCTTGGGTGCTGATCTCTCTCTCGCGCACCCACCCCTGGGTGCTGATCTCTCTCTCTCGCGCACCCACCCCTGGGTGCTGATCTCTCTCTCTCGCGCACCCACCCCTGGGTGCTGATCTCTCTCTCTCACGCGCACCCACCCCTGGGTGCTGATCTCTCTCTCTCTCGCGCACCCACCCCTGGGTGCTGATCTCTCTCTCTCGCGCACCCACCCCTGGGTGCTGATCTCTCTCTCTCGCGCACCCACCCCTGGGTGCTGATCTCTCTCTCTCGCGCACCCACCCCTGGGTGCTGATCTCTCTCTCTCGCGCACCCACCCCTGGGTGCTGATCTCTCTCTCTCGCGCACCCACCCCTGGGTGCTGATCTCTCTCGCTCGCGCACCCACCCCTGGGTGCTGATCTCTCTCTCTCGCGCACCCACCCCTGGGTGCTGATCTCTCTCTCTCGCGCACCCACCCCTGGGTGCTGATCTCTCTCTCTCGCGCACCCACCCCTGGGTGCTGATCTCTCTCTCTCGCGCACCCACCCCTGGGTGCTGATCTCTCTCTCTCGCGCACCCACCCCTGGGTGCTGATCTCTCTCTCTCGCGCACCCACCCCTGGGTGCTGATCTCTCTCTCTCGCGCACCCACCCCTGGGTGCTGATCTCTCTCTCTCGCGCACCCACCCCTGGGTGCTGATCTCTCTCTCGCGCACCCACCCCTGGGTGCTGATCTCTTTCTCGCGCACCCACCCCTGGGTGCTGATCTCTCTCTCACACACACACTCACCCACCCCTGGGTGCTGATCACTCTCTCTCTCGCACCCACCCGAGTGCTGGTCTCTCTCTCTTTCATGCACCCACCCCTGGGTGCTGATCTCTTCCTCCCTCACTCACTCACCCCTGGGTGTTGATCTCCCTCACTCTCTCCTACCAATCCATCCCAGGATGCTGATCTCTCTCTCTTCTCCCACTCACCCACCCCACCTGGGTGCTGATCTCTCTCACCCAAGCACCCACCCCTGGGTGCTGACCTCTCTATCACTCACTCACACACCCACCCTTGGATGCTGATCACTCTCTCACACCCCTGGCCACTACACTCTCTCACTCTCTCTCGCACCCCTGGCCGCTGCACTCTCTCACTCACCCCTGGGTGCTGTACTCCCTTCTGTCTTGCACCCCTGGGTGCTGCACTCCCTTCTGTCTTGCACCCCTGGGTGTTGTACTCCCCTCTGTCTCGCACCCCTGGGTGCTGCACTCCCCTCTGTCTCGCACCCCTGGGTGCTGCACACTCACCGTTGGGTCCCCATCTCTCGGCGTTCTGTTTCACTTGCTCCGGACTCAGCCCCGTGTTCTCATTCACCGAGAAGTGAGAGAGAACTTCCTCCACCGGCTTGCTGTGCGCTTTCTCCATGCTGCCGGCTCGCTGCTCCGGGACTGCCCGCACTCCGACTCCGGCTCCGGCTCACACACAGCTCCGCTCCGGGACTGCCCCGCACTCCGACTCCGGCTCCGGCTCACACACAGCTCGCTCCGCTCCGGGACTGGCCACACTCCGGCTCACACACAGCCCGCTCCGCGCTGCCGCTGCTCAGCCTCCAGCCGCAGGTGTGTTTGGCTCAGCGGCGCTGCCGACACAGCCCCGCCCCCTCGAACAGGCCCCGCCCCCTCGAACAGGCCCCGCCCCCTCGTGTAGGCACCGCCTCTTCCACCGGTTCCCGTCCCTCCCCTCGGTCCGGCACCGGCTCGTCCCTCAGTACCGCCCCCTCTCTAGGCCCGCCCCTCCTCGCCGGCCCTGCCCCGCCCTCATATCTTAGCCCCGCCCCCGTTCCTCGGTCCCGTCTCCTTTTCTCCAGCCCCACAATTCAACCACGCCCACTCCCACTGGCCACGCCCCTGCACTCTGTGCCCCGCCCCTTTCACAGAGCCTGTCATCATCAGCTCCAGCCTCTGATTGGCTGTCAGTGTAACAATGTGACGGCTCTCCTTTCTGTCGCGAAGCTGGATTCCCCCCTGACAGTGCGGGTGTCCCCCTGACAGTGCGGGTGTCCCCCTGACTGCCACACCCTGGGTGACAGTGCGGGTGTCCCCCTGACTGCCACACCCTGGGTGACAGTGCGGGTGTCCCCCTGACTGCCACACCCTGGGTGTCCCCCTGACAGTGCGGGTGTCCCCCTGACTGCCACACCCTGGGTGTCCCCCTGACAGTGTGGGTGTCCCTCTGATTGCCACACTCTGGGTGTCCCCCTGACAGTGCGGGTGTCCCCCTGACTGCCACACCCTGGGTGACAGTGCGGGTGTCCCCCTGACTGCCACACCCTGGGTGTCCCCCTGACAGTGCGGGTGTCCCCCTGACTGCCACACCCTGGGTGTCCCCCTGACAGTGCGAGTGTCCCCCTGACTGCCACACCCTGGGTGTCCCCCTGACAGTGCGGGTGTCCCCCTGACTGCCACACCCTGGGTGTCCCCCTGACAGTGCGGGTGTCCCCCTGACTGCCACACCCTGGGTGACAGTGCGGGTGTCCCCCTGACTGCCACACCCTGGGTGACAGTGCGGGTGTCCCCCTGACTGCCACACCCTGGGTGTCCCCCTGACAGTGCGGGTGTCCCCCTGACTGCCACACCCTGGGTGTCCCCCTGACAGTGTGGGTGTCCCTCTGATTGCCACACTCTGGGTGTCCCTCTGACTGCCACACTCTGGGTGTCCCTCTGACTGTGGGTGTCCCCCTGATTGCCACACCCTAGGTGCCCCTCTGACAGTGCAGGTGTCCCCCTGATTGCCACACCCTGGGTGTCTCTCTGATTGCCACACACGGGGTGTCCCTCTGACAGTGCAGGTGTCCCTCTGATTCCCACACTCTGGGTATCTCTCTGACAGTGCGGGTGTCCCTCTGACTGCCACACTCTGTGTGTCCCTCTGACTGTGAGTGCCCCTCTGCCCACACTGGATGTCCCTCTGACAGTGCGGGTGTCCCTCTGTTTGCCACACTCTGGGTGTCCCTCTGACAGTGTGTTGTCCCTCTGATTGTCACACACTGAGTGTCTCTCTGACTGCCACACTCTGTGTGTCCCTCTGACTGTGAGTGCCCCTCTGCCCACACTGGATGTCCCTCTGACAGTGCGGGTGTCCCTCTGCCCACACTGGATGTCCCTCTGACAGTGCGGGTGTCCCTCTGATTGTCACACACTGAGTGTCTCTCTGACTGCCACACTCAGGGCAAGAGAAGGACTTGGTGGATGATGAGTCTGGGAAAGAACTTGTAGATAGTTTAAGTCATGTTGAGATCCAAAACGAGGAGGTATTGGGGTTCTTGAGAAACATCAAGGTCGACAAGTCCCCAGGGTCTGATGGATATACCCCAGAATACTGAGAAATCAAGGGAGGAAATTGCTGGGGCCTTGAGAGAAATCTTTGTATCCTCACTGGCCACAGGGGAGGTCCCAGAGGATTGGAGAGTAGTCGATGTTGTTCCTTTGTTTAAGAAGGGTAGCAAGAATAATCCAGGAAATTATAGGCCGGTGAGCCTTACATCAGTGATAGGGAAATTATTGGAGAGGATTCTTCGAGACAGGGTTTATTCCCACTTGGAAATAAGTGGACGTATTAGTGAGAGGCAACATGGTTTTGTGAAGGGGAGGTCATGTCTCACGAACTTGATTGAGGTTTTCGAGGAAGTGATGAAGATGATTGATGAGGGTAGGGCAGTGGATGTTGTCTACATGGACTTCAGTAAGGCCTTTGACAAGGTCCCTCATGGCAGACTGGTGCAGAAGGTAAAGTCGCATGGGATCAGAGTGAGTTAGCAATGTGGATACAAAACTGGCTCAGTCAAAGAAGACAGAGGGGAGCAGTGGAAGAGTGTGTTTCTGAATGGAGGGCTGTGACAAGTGGTGTTCCTCAGTAAAAGACTGGGCCTTGTGATTGGGGACTCCACAATTAAGGGGACAGATAGGAGGGTCGGAACTAAAGGTAGGGACTCAGGGTTGGTGTGTTGCCTACCAGGGGCTGGGGTCCGGGATGTGTCTGACAGGGTATTCAGGACTCTTAGGGGGGAGGGAGATAAACCACAAGTTATTGTACATGTGGGGACACACGACATAGGGAGGATAGGGGAAGGGGATATTAGGCAGGGATTTATGGAGTTGGGGTGGAAACTAAAGGCCAAGACTGACAGAGTGGTTATCTCTGGACTCTTGCCTGTACCACGGGATAGTTTAGAGAGGAATAGGGAGAGGGAAGGTTTGAATTCATGGCTGAGGGGATGGTGCAGGAGGGAGGGGTTCAGGTACTTAAGCAATTGGGGCTCGTACTGGGGAAGGTGTGACCTCTATGAGAAGGATGGTCTACACCTTAATCAGAAGGGGACCAATATCCTGGGGGGTAAATTTGCTAAGGCCATGCAAGGAGGTTTAAACTGATTCGGGGGGGGGGAGGGATCCTGAGTAGTGGGGCTGAAAGTGAGGGATGCATGGATGGGGACTGCAATGCACGGCATTGCAGAGGTGGGGTGGAGCAGGGTTTGAAATGTGTATACTTCAATGCCAGGAGTATTCGCAATAAAGTGGGTGAACTTGCAGCGTGGATCAGTACCTGGGACTTCGATGTTGTGGCTATTTCAGAGACATGGATAGAGCAGGGGCAGGAATGGATGCTGCAGGTCCCGGGGTTCAAATGTTTTAGTCGAAGTAGGGAAGGAGGTAGAAGAGGGGGAGGGGTAGCATTATTGGTCAGAGATTGTATCACAGTGTCAGAGAGGAGGTTTGATGAGGACTTATCTGTTGAGGTAGTATGGGCGGAGATTAGAAATAGGAGAGGAGAGGTCACCCTGTTGGGAGTCTTTTATAGACCTCCTAAAAGTTCTAGAGAGGTTGAGGAAAGGATTGCGGAGTCAATCCTGCTTAGGAGTGAAAGTAATAGGGCAATTGTTATGGGGGATTTTAACTTGACTAATATTGACTGGAATTGTTATAGCTCTAGCTCGTTAGAGGGGTCAGTTTTTGTTCAAAGCGTGCAGGAAGGTTTTTTGACTCAGTATGTAGACAGGCCAACTAGAGGTGAGGCTATATTGGATCTGGTGCTGGGAAATGAGCCAGACCAGGTGCTAGACTTGGAAGTTGGTGTGCATTTTGGTGATAGTGACCACAATTCGGTTACGTTCACCTTAGTGATGGAAAGGGATAGGCATGAACCTCGGGCCAGTGGTTTTAGCTGGGGGAAGGGTAATTATGAGGCTATTAGGAGAGAATTAGGAAACATAGGTTGGACTAGGAGATTACAGGGACTGGGAACGTCCGACATGTGGAGTTTTTTCAAGGAGCAGCTACTGCGAGTCTGTGATAGGTATGTCCCTGTCAGGCAAGGAGGAATTGGTAGGGCTAGGGAACCGTGGTGCACCAAAAAAGTTTCTTTGTTGGTTAAAAAGAAAAAGGAGGCTTATGTTCGGATGAGACGTGAGCACTCGGGTAGTGCACTAGAAAGCTTTAGATTGGCTAAGAGGGAGTTGAAGAGCGAGCTTAGAAGGGCTAAAAGGGGACATGAGAAGACTTTGGCGGATAGGGTTAAAGAGAATCCTAAGGCGTTCTATAGGTATGTCAAGAACAGAAGGTTGGTTAGGGCAAGTTTAGGGCCAGTTATAGATGGCAGAGGGAAGTTATGTGTGGAACCGGAGGAGATTGGTGAAGCATTGAACCAATATTTCTCTTCGGTGTTCACGCAAGGGGACATGAATATAGCTGAGGAGGACACTGGGTTGCAAGGGAGTAGAATAGACAGTATTACAGTTGATAAGGAGGATGTGCAGGATATTCTGGAGGGTCTGAAAATAGATAAATCCCCTGGTCCGGATGGGATTTATCCAAGGATTCTCTGGGAGGCAAGAGAAGTGATTGCAGAGCCTCTGGCTCTGATCTTCAGGTCGTCGTTGGCCTCTGGTATAGTACCAGAAGATTGGAGGTTAGCGAATGTTGTCCCATTGTTTAAGAAAGGGAACAGAGACTTCCCCGGGAATTATAGACCGGTGAGTCTCACTTCTGTTGTCGGCAAGATGTTGGAAAAAATTATAAGGGATAGGATTTATAGTTATTTGGAGAGTAATGAATTGATAGGTGATAGTCAGCATGGTTTTGTGGCAGGTAGGTCGTGCCTTACTAACCTTATTGAGTTTTTTGAGAAAGTGACCAAGGAGGTGGATGGGGGCAAGGCAGTGGACGTGGTATATATGGATTTTAGTAAGGCGTTTGATAAGGTTCACCATGGTAGGCTTCTGCAGAAAATGCAGATGTATGGGATTGGGGGTGATCTAGGAAATTGGATCAGGAATTGGCTAGCGGATAGGAAACAGAGGGTGGTGGTTGATAGTAAATATTCATCATGGAGTGCGGTTACAAGTGGTGTACCTCAGGGATCTGTTTTGGGGCCACTGCTGTTTGTAATATTTATTAATGATCTGGATGAGGGTATAGTTGGGTGGATTAGCAAATTTGCTGATGACACCAAAGTCGGTGGTGTGGTAGACAGTGAGGAAGGGTGTCGTAGTTTGCAGGAAGACTTAGACAGGTTGCAAAGTTGGGCCGAGAGGTGGCGGATGGAGTTTAATGCGGAGAAGTGTGAGGTAATTCACTTTGGTAGGAATAACAGATGTGTTGAGTATAGGGCTAACGGGAGGACTTTGAATAGTGTGGAGGAGCAGAGGGATCTAGGTGTATGTGTGCATAGATCCCTGAAAGTTGGGAATCAAGTAGATAAGGTTGTTAAGAAGGCATATGGTGTCTTGGCGTTTATTGGTAGGGGGATTGAATTTAGGAGTCGTAGCGTTATGTTGCAACTGTACACAACTCTGGTGCGGCCGCACTTGGAGTACTGTGTGCAGTTCTGGTCCCCACATTACAGGAAGGATGTGGAGGCTTTGGAGAGGGTGCAGAGGAGGTTTACCAGGATGTTGCCTGGTATGGAGGGGAGATCCTATGAGGAGAGGCTGAGGGATTTGGGATTGTTTTCGCTGGAAAGGCGGCGGCTAAGAGGGGATCTTATTGAAACATATAAGATGATTAGAGGTTTAGATAGGGTGGATAGTGATAGCCTTTTTCCTCTGATGGAGAAATCCAGCACGAGGGGGCATGGCTTTAAATTGAGGGGGGGTAGTTATAGAACCGATGTCAGGGGTAGGTTCTTTACCCAGAGGGTGGTGAGGGATTGGAATGCCCTGCCAGCATCAGTAGTAAATGCGCCTAGTTTGGGGGCGTTTAAGAGATCCGTAGATAGGTTCATGGACGAAAAGAAATTGGTTTAGGTTGGAGGGTCACAGTTTTTTTTTTAACTGGTCGGTGCAACATCGTGGGCCGAAGGGCCTGTTCTGCGCTGTAATGTTCTATGTTCTATGTTCTATGTTCAGGGATCAGTGCCGAGACCTTTGCTGTTTGAAATATATGTAAATGGTTTGGAGAAAAATGTAACTGGATTGATTAGTAAGTTTGCGGACGACACAAAGGTTGGTGGATTTGTAGATAGCGATGAGGACCATCGGAGGATACAGCAGGATATAGATCAGTTGGAGACTTGGGTGGAGAGATGGCAGATGGAGTGTATAGAGTCATAGAGGTTTACAGCATGGAAACAGGCCCTTCGGCCCAACTTGTCCATGCCACCCTTATTTTTTTAAAACCCCGAAACAAATCCCAATTGCCCGCATTTGGTCCATATCCCTCTATTCCCATCATACCAATGTAACTATCTAAATGCTTTTTAAAAGATAAAATTGTACCCGTCTCTACTACTACCTCTGGCAGCTTGTTCCAGACACTCACCATCCTCTGTGAGAAAAAATTGCCCCTCTGGACACTTTTGTATCTCTCCCCTCTCACCTTAAACCTATGCCCTCTAGTTTTAGACTCCCCTGCCTTTGGGAAAAGATATTGACTATCTACCTCGTCTATGCCCCTCTCTGGACAAATGTGAGGCAATGCATTTTAGAAGGTCTAATACAGATCAGAAATATACAGTAAATGGCAGAACCCTTAAGAGTATTGATAGGCAAAGGGATCTGGGTGTACAGGTACACAGGTTATTGAAAGTGGCAATGCAGGTGGAGAAGGTAGTCAAGAAGGCATACGGCATGCTTGCCTTCATCGGCCGGGGTATTGAGTTTAAAAATTGGCAAGTCATGTTGCAGCTTTATAGAACCTTAGTTAGGCCGCACTTGGAATATAGTGTTCAATTCTGGTCGCCACACTACCAGAAGGATGTGGAGGCTTTGGTGAGGGTACAGAAAAGATTAACCAGGATGTTGCCTGGTATGGAAGGCATTAGCTATGAGGAGAGGTTGGAGAAACTTGGTTTGTTCTTACTGGAGCGACGGAGGTTGAGGAGAGACCTGATAGAAGTCTACAAGATTATGAGAGGCATGGACAGAGTGAATAGAACGTAGAATAGTACAGCACAGAACAGGCCCTTCGGCCCATGATGTTGTGCCGAGCTTTATCTGAAACCAAGATCAAGCTATCCCACTCCCTATCATCCTGGTGTGCTCCATGTGCCTATCCAATAACCGCTTAAATGTTCCTAAAGTGTCTGACTCCACTATCACTGCAGGCAGTCCATTCCACACCCCAACCACTCTCTGCGTAAAGAACCTACCTCTGATATCCTTCCTATATCACCCACCATGAACCCTATAGTTATGCCCCCTTGTAATAGCTCCATCCACCCGAGGAATTGGTCTTTGAACGTTCACTCTATCTATCCCCTTCATCATTTTATAAACCTCTATTAAGTCTCCCCTCAGCCTCCTCTGCTCCAGAGAGAACAGCCCTAGCTCCCTCAACCTTTCCTCATAAGACCTACCCTCCAAACCAGGCAGCATCCTGGTAAATCTCCTCTGCACTCTTTCCAGCGCTTCCACATCCTTCTTATAGTGAGGTGACCAGAACTGCACACAATATTCCAAATGTGGTCTCACCAAGGTCCTGTACAGTTGCAGCATAACCCCACGGCTCTTAAACTCCAACCCCCTGTTAATAAAAGCTAACACACTATAGGCCTTCTTCACAGCTCTATCCACTTGAGTGGCAACCTTTAGAGATCTGTGGATATGGACCCCAAGATCTCTGTTCCTCCACAGTCTTCAGAACCCTACCTTTGACCCTGTAATCCACATTTAAATTAGTCCTATCAAAATGAATCACCTCACATTTATCAGGGTTAAACGCCATTTGCCATTTTTCAGCCCAGCTTTGCATCCTATCTGTCACTTTGCAGCCTACAACAGCCCTCCACCTCATCCACTACTCCACCAATCTTGGTGTCATCAGCAAATTTACTGATCCACCCTTCTGCCCCCTCCTCTAAGTCATTAATAAAAATCACAAAGAGCAGAGGACCAAGCACTGATCCCTGTGGCACTCCGCTAGCAACCTGCCTCCAGTCCGAAAATTTTCCATCCACCACCACCCTCTGTCTTCGATCAGATACAGTAAGAAGTTTAACAACACCAGGTTAAAGTCCAACAGGTTTATTTGGTAGCAAAAGCCACACAAGCTTTCGGAGCTGCAAGCCCCTTCTTCAGGTGAGTGGGAATTCTGTTCACAAACAGAGCATATAAAGATACAGACTTAATTTACATGAATAATGGTTGGAATGCGAATACTTACAACTAATCAAGTCTTGATTAGTTGTAAGTATTCGCATTCCAACCATTATTCATGTAAATTAAGTCTGTGTCTTTATATGCTCTGTTTATGAACAGAATTCCCACTCACCTGAAGAAGGGGCTTGCAGCTCCGAAAGCTTGTGTGGCTTTTGCTACCAAATAAACCTGTTGGACTTTAACCTGGTGTTGTTAAACTTCTTACTGTGTTTACCCCAGTCCAACGCCGGCATCTCCACTTCGATCAGATAGCCAGTTACCTATCCAATCGGCCAACTTTCCCTCTATCCCACACCTCCTTACTTTCATCATAAGCCGACCATGGGGGATCTTATCAAACACCTTACTAAAATCCATGTATATGACATCAACTGCCCTACCTTCATCAACACACTTAGTTACCTCCTCAAAAAATTCAATCAAATTTGTGAGGCACGACTTGCCCTTCACGAATCCGTGCTGACTATCCCGGATTAATCCGCATCTTTCTAAATGGTCGTAAATCCCATCCCTAAGGACCTTTTCCATCAATTTACCAACCACCGAAGTAAGACTAACCGGTCTATAATTACCAGGGTCATTCCTATTCCCTTTCTTAAACAGAGGAAGAACATTCGCCACTCTCCAGTCCTCTGGCACCATCCCCGTGGCCAGAAGCTTTTTCCCAGTGTGGAAGAGTCAATTACTAAGGGGGGTAGGTTTAAGGTGCGAGGGGTAAGGTTTAAAGATGTACGAGGCAGATTTTTTTCACAGAGTAGTGGGTGCCAGGAACTCGTTGCCGGGGGAAGGTAGTGGAAGTGGATACGGTAGTGACTTTTAAGGGGTGTCTTGACAGGTACATGAATAGGATGGAAAGAGAGGGATATGGTCCCCGGAAGGGTAGGGGTTTTAGTTAAGTCGGGCAGTATGGTCGGTGCAGCCTTGGAGGGCTGAAGGGCCTGTTCCTGCGCTGTAATTTTCTTTGTTCTTTGTTGTTTTTTGTCCTCTGACAGTGCAGGTGTCCCTCTGACTGCCACACTCTGGGTGTCCCTCTGATGTGGAGATGCCGGCTTTGGACTGGGGTAAACACAGTAAGAAGTCTCACAACAGCAGGATAAAGTCCAACAGGTTTATTTGGTAGCACAAGCCATTAGCTTTCGGAGCGCTGCTCCTTCATCAGGTAAGTGGGAGTTCTGTTCACAAACAGGGAATATAAAGACACAAACTCAATTTACAAAATAATGGTTGGAATGCGAGTCTTTACAGGTAATCAAGTCTTAAAGGTACAGACAATGTGAGTGGAGAGAGCGTTAAGCACAGGTTAAAGAGATGTGTATTGTCTCCAGCCAGGTCAGTTAGTGAGATTTTACAAACCCAGGCAAGTCGTGGGGTTACAGATAGTGTGACATGAACCCAAGATCCCGGTTGAGGCCGTCCTCGTGTGCGGAACTTGGCTATCAGTTTCTGCTCAGCGATTCTGCATTGTCGTGAAGGTCGCCTTGGAGAACGCTTACCCAAAGATCAGAGGCCGAATGCCCATGACTGTTGAAGTGTTCCCCCACAGGAAGAGAACCCGCTTGCCTGGTGATTGTCGAGCGGTGTTCATCCATCCGTTGTCATAGCGTCTGCATGGTCTCCCCAATGTACCATGCCTCGGGACATCCTTTCCTGCAGCATATCAGGTAGACAACGTTGGCGGAGTTGCAAGAGTAGGTACCGTGTACCTGGTGGATGATGTTCTCACGTGAGATGATGCCATCCATGTCGATGATCCAGCACGTCTTGCAGAGGTTGCTGTGGCAGGGTTGTGTGTTGTTGTGGTCACTGTTCTCCTGAAGGCTGGGTAGTTTGCTGCGGACAATGGTCTGTTTGAGGTTGTGCGGTTGTTTGAAGGCAAGAAGTGGGGGTGTGGGGATGGCCTTGGCGAGATGTTCGTCTTCATCAATGACATGTTGAAGGCTCCGGAGAAGATGTCGTAGCTTCTCCGCTCCGGGGAAGTACTGGATGACGAAGGGTACTCTGTCCGCCATGTCCTGTGTTTGTCCTCTGAGGAGGTCGGCGTGGTCCCTCACTGTGGCGTGTCGGAACTGTCGATCGATGAGTCGAGCGCCATATCCTGTTCTTATGAGGACATCTTTCAGCGTCTGGCGGTGTCTGTTGCGATCCTCCTCATCTGAGCAGATCCTGTGTATATGGAGGGCTTGTCCGTAGGGGATGGCTTCTTTAACGTGTTTAGGGTGGAAGCTGGAGAAGTGGAGCATCATGAGGTTATCCGTGGGCTTGCGGTACAGTGAGGTGCTGAGGTGACCGTCCTTGATGGAGATGCGTGTGTCCAAGAATGCAACTGATTCCGGAGAGTAGTCCATGGTGAGTCTGGTGGTGGGATGGAACTTGTTGATGTCATCATATAGTTGTTTCAGTGATTGTTCACCATGAGTCCAAAGGAAGAAAATGTCATCGATGCATCTAGTGTATAGCATCGGTTGAAGGTCCTGTGAGGTGAACCCTCTGATTGCCACATTCTGGGTGTCCCTCTGACTGCCATACTCTGGGTGCTCCTCTGGCAGTGTGGGTGCCCTTTGATAGTGTGGGTGCTCCTCTGACAGTGTGGGTCCTCCTCTCACAGTATGGGTGCCCCTCTGATTGTGCTGCACCCATACTGTCAGAGGGGTACCCACATTGCCAAAGGAGCACCCTCACTCTGGGTGTCCATCTGACAGTGTGGGTGCCCCTCTGACAGTGCCATGTGGCTGCCCTCTGATAGTATCCCTCTGAATTTGTGGATGCCCTCTGCCAGTGTCAGTGTGGGTGCCCTCAGATTGGGTGGCCCTCTGATTGTTTGGGTGCCCTTACCAGCACCCTGTCCTCACTGAAATCTCTGAGATGGTGCACATCACCGTGCCAACACCAGGCTCACAGTCCTGGCACAACATGCTCTCTGCATCTCCCACAATGTCTCAGCTTCATTTACTCTCTGCTGAATCTTGTATTTACCAAGTTTATGTTCAGACACATTTCTCCTGAACTCGTCAATGACTCACATTTTGTCTTTGCTCTGTCTATGTATTATCACTGATGATACTTTCTTATTCCTCAGTGGACTATAGGTCAATAACCCATTAGGCCCCATTTTGCTGCATTGTTTGTCCCTCCACTAAGTCTCTCAGATTTTCCGAACCTTACCTGCCTATTTTCAGATGCGATGAAATATGCCCAGCTGAAATGCTGAGCCGTGCCTCTCTTTCTCCAGATGCTGGCTAACCCACTGCCTTCCAGCATCTTTTCAGTGCTTCAGATAAAACCTGGTGTGTTCAATATTGCATACGAAGGCAGAGGTCAGTTTGTGCACATTGTGCCAGTTTATTTCTACCACATCACCCAATCCTCAGTCATCCACCTTCACAGAAATGTTAATGATAATTCAATCCCTTGACTGCCTCCTTGCCATCAGACTACTACTGCATCAAGAGCCGCATGAGTCACAGCTTAAACCGGAGACACAGTGGGAGTATTGAAGCTGCTGTCCTCGGCCCTTTCACACATTCTCCACTATTACCACTGACGCCATGTTCCCCCCTGCAAGTCTATCAGTCAGTCTTAACTTTATCGATCCTTGTTACCACTGTAACATTTTGCTAACTTAGTTCCTTCAGATTGAAGAATCAGTGCTGACACCACAATCACACGTCAGGAGTTCCCTCTATCAGCCTGAATCCAATCTTAGTTTTTCAAACTGATAAAAGGGAAAGTGAAATGTGTTCTCATGTGTTTTCCCAAAGGTTTAATTTAAAGGGGTAAGTTATGGCAGGAGAGCCTTGGTGTGCTCCTTATGCTCCACGTGTGAATCCAGGAACATTTCCAGTGCCTGAGGCTAGCATGTGTGCAGGAAGTGTCTCCAGCCGCAGCTCCTGGAAGCCCGGGATTTGGAGCTGGAGCAGCAGCTGGGGACACTGGAGCACTGACAAGAAAAAGAGTATTGTGAATAGCACATACAGAGAAGTGGTCACACGGCAGGCTAAGACTCCCCAGACATGAAGGGAATGGGTGATCACCAAGCAGAGTAAGAGGACTGGGCAGACAGTGCAGGAATCTCCTCTGGCGATTTCCTGAAGTGGAGATGCCGGCGTTGGACTGGGGTAAACACAGTAAGAGTTTTAACAACACCAGGTTAAAGAGCAACAGGTTTATTTGGTAGCAAAAGCCATTTGCTACCAAATAAACCTGTTGGACTTTAACCTGGTGTTGTTAAAACTCTTACTGTGATTCTCTGAAGAACAGATATTCCAAATTTGTTGCACCACGGTTGGCTCTGCTGCATTGGAGAGGAAGAGAATATGTGGGAAGGCAATATTGCAGGGGATTCAATTGTAAGGGGAATAGATAGGCAAATAGAACTCCAGCGTAGTATGTTGCTCCCTGCTGCTAAGTCAAGGATGTCTCAAAGTCAGCATGGATTTACAAAAGGGAAATCGTGCTTGACAAATCTAATGGAATTCTTTGAGGATATAACTAATAGAGTTGACCGAGGAGAACCAGTGGATGCAGTTTATAGAAGGCTTCTAGAAGGAAGCAGTTTCTAGAAGGCTTTCAACAAGATCTCTCAGAATAAACTTCTATGTGGCATAATGGTTAGCACTGCTGCCTCACAGCGCCAGAGACCTGGGTTCAATTCTGGCCTCGAGTGACTGTCTGTGGAGTTTGCACGTTCTCCCTGTGTCTGCGTGGGATTCCTCCTGGTGCTCTGGTTTCCTCCCACATGCCAAAGATGTGCAGGTTAGGTGGATTAGCTATGCTAAATTGCCCCTTTGTGTCAAGGGGATTAGCAGGGTAAATACATGAGGTTACGGGGAAAGGGCCTGGGTGGGATTGTGGTCGGTGCAGGCTTGGAGGGCTGAATGGCCTTCTTCTGCACTGTAGGGATTCTATGTAAAGTTAAAGCACATGGGATTGCAGGGACAATGTCTTGCGATGGATAGAGTGACTACTGGGGTTCCGCAGGGATCTGTACTAGGATCCCAACTGTTCACATTATATAAATAATTTGGAAGAGGGAACTGAATGTATTATATCAAATTTGCAGATGATACAAAGTTGGCTGGGAGAGTGAGCTGTGAGGAGAATGCAGAGATGCTGCAGCGTGATTTGGACAGGCTGAGTGTGTGGGCATCTGCATGGCAGATGCGGTATAATGTGGATAAATGTGAGATTATCCACTTTGGTAGCAATAATAGGAAGACAGTTTATTACTTGAATGAGTGTAAATTAAGAGAGGTGGATACTCAGCGAGACCTTGGTGTCCTCGTGCATCAGTTTTAAGTTTATTAGTGTCACAGGTAGGCTTACATTAAGACTGCAATAAAGTTACTGTGAAAATCCCCTAGTTGCCACACTCCGGCACCTGTTCGGGTACACTGAAGAAGAATTTATCATGGGCAATACACCTAACCAGCACGTCTTTCAGACTGTCTGAAGAAACCGGAGCACCCGGAAGAAACCCACACAGACATGGGGAGAATGTGCAGATTCCACACAGACATTAATCCAGGCCGGGAATTGAACCCAGGACTTTTGCCACCCTTCAGTCGCTGAAAGTAAATGTGCAGGTATAGCAGGCAGTAAAGAAGGCAAACGGCATGAGTATAGGGATAAGGATGTTTTACTGCAATTGTATCGGGTGTTGGTGAGGCCACACCTGGAGTTTTTTGTGCAGTATTGGTGTACTTACCTGAGTAAAGATGTCCTTGCTATAGAGGGAGAACAGCAATGGTTTACCAGGCTGATTCCTGGGATGGCAGGTCTTCATATGAGGAGAGACTAAATCGGTTAGGATTATATTCACTGGAGTGCGAGGGGATCTCATAGAAACTTACAAAATTCTAACAGGATAGATTCAGAAAGAATGTTCCCAATGGTGGGCAAGTCTAGAACTGGGGGTCATAGTTTGAAAATAAGGGGTAAACGTTTTAGAACTGAAGTGAGGAGAAATTTCTTCACCCAGAGAGTGGTGAATGTGTGGAATTCACTACCACAAAAGTAGTTGAGGCCAAAACTTTGTTTGATTTCAAGAAGAAATTATATATAGCTCTTGGGGCTGAAGGGATTAAGGGATATGGGGGGAAGGGGTATCAGGATATTGAATTTGATGATCAGCCATGATCAGAATGAATGGTGGAGCAGGTTCAAAGGGCTCAATGGCCGACTCCTGCTTCTAGATTCTATGTTTCTTTGTCTCAGAGTGGCTACAGGACATTCTGGAAGCGGAGGTTGAACAGCCAGTGGCGGTGGTGCACATCGGTACCAATGACATTGATTAAAAAAGAATGAGTTTCTGAAAGCCGAGTAGGGAGTAAGTTGAAAAGTAAGACCTCAAAGGTAGTGATCGCAGAAGTACTACCAGTACCACGTGCCAGATAGAATAGAAACAGCAGGATATATCAGATGAATACATGGCTGGAAAGATGATGCACAGGGGAAGGTTTCAGATTCCGAGGATATTGGGACCTGCTCCGGAGGAGGTGGGACCAGCACAAACTGGACGGGTCACACCTAGGCAGGACTGGGACTGATATCCTGGGGTGAGTATTTGCTAGAGTGGTTGGGGAGGGTATAAGCTAGAATGGAAGGGGAAATGGAAAGAAATCATAGAAACCCTACAGTGCAGAAGGAGGCCATTCGGCCCATCGAGTCTGCACCGACCACAATCCCACCCAGGCCCTACCCCCACATATTTACCCGCTAATCCCTCTAACCTACGCATCTCAGGGGCAATTTTAACCTGGCCAATCAACCTAACCCGCACATCTTTGGACTGTGGGAGGAAACCGGAGCACCCGGAGGAAACCCACGCAAACACGAGGAGAATGTGCAAACTCCACACAGACAGTGACCCGAGCCGGGAATCGAACCCGGGACCCTGGAGCTGTGAAGCAGCAGTGCTAACCACTGTGCTACCGTGCCGCCCAAAAGCTAAAGCTAAGCAGGGTGACAGGTGAAAGAGAAACAAGGACAGTAATAAAAGTAAGTACAGTAAAATGCAAAAATGGTAGACGAGGTAATCAAAGGTGAGAGGCAAATAGGGCCACGGTACAAAGGAAAGTGAGGATAATTAAAAAGGACAAGCATTAAGAATATTTTTAAAGCAGAGGTAGGTAGATTCTTGCTTAACAAGGGAGTGGAAGGTTATGGAGGTGTGGCAGGAGGGAGGCTACAGTCAGATCAGCCATGGTCTAATTGAATGGGGGAGCAGGCTAGAAGGGCTGAGTGGCCTACTCCTACTCCTAATTGATATTCTCATGTGAAAACACCAGGAACGAGCTGATGTGAGCTGGCAGCCTGAGCAAGCCTCTGCACTGCAAATCACCAATGAGAAAGGTTGGATACAATCACCACATCTAATAGCTTCTAGTGATTCTAATTATAAGTGCGATCAGAATATAGGAACACGATTAGACTATTCAGCCTCTCGAGCCTGCTTAGCTATTTAATTAGATCTGGTTGATCTGTACCTCAACTCCATTTAACTGCATTTTCTCCATTAACTATTATGTCATTGTCTAATAACAATCTCTCAATCAGGCTGAAAAGAGCCTGGCACTGGCCACCGGGCACTATAACTGTGTTTGGGGCAGTGCCAAGGGAAGGAGCCTGTGTGGGGGTGTGGCAATGACGGGGTCGGAGGGGGGACAAGGGTGGAGCTCCGCAGTGTGGGGGAGGGAGCTCTGCAAGGGTGGAGAGCTCTGCTAGGATGGTGATTGGCAGGGAAGAGCTCTGCATGGGCAATAAGGGCTGTGGGTGAAGGGACCAGCACATGGAGTGATTGGCAGGGGAAGACTTCGGGGCAAGTGATGTCCATGAGGGCTGGGTGGGGGGCGGGGGGGGGGGGGGGGGGAGGTGGGTGCAGGAGATCTCCCGGTGCACTGGGAAATCGGGACACCTGCGCAATGGTGGGTCTGAAACTCTCCCGTTTCCTCGCTCATTCAGCACTTACTATTTTTTGGGAAAGTCGCAGCCCTGTTCTTTATGTTTTGTGTACCTTAAAGGTATGAAGTATAAAATGGGTACAAAAAACCCCAAAGAACCAAATTCCTGAGTTAACCACAGTACGCCCCCAAGTATATCTGGAGCTGGAAAAGGAGCCAGGATCCAGACACAACCTGCTTCTGCCTCATTTTCTGGTCCATTCAACTCCAGTTTAACTTTGGCCTGGTCTCAGATTTTAGGAATCTGCAGAAAGACTCACAAAGGTTTAGCACATCATGCTCATATGCAATAATTTTCCAAACATAATGAACACCCTCTCCAATTTTCATGAACAAGGGGTAAACTTTGCCTTATCATCATGTGTACTATGCAGCTAGAACATTTACAAAACTGTCATCAAAGGGGCCCTTAACTGACAAAAGTCATGTGAACAGCTGACTCAACTAGTGTGTCAAACCCCACCTCAGTTTGCTAAACACCTGGTTTCCATGCCCACACAAAATGTGCAATCCTCAAGTCTCAAAGAGTTGAGAGGTGATCTTATTAAAACCAAAGATCCTGAGGGAACATGACAGGGTGAATGTTGAAAGGATGTGTGATATCACAAGGGATTGGGTAACAATATAGGTGGGGTTCCGAGATACAACATAGATACCCAGAAGTCTGAGTTCAATTAATAAACAATTTATTAATTATCCTGTGTCAAGACATGTAGCCAAGTTTATAGTCACGAAAACGGAGAACGTTCTAGTTACCATGGTGGTTCTCCTCAAATTCCAAATAAGGTTCGTTGTCCACAAAGCACACAGTGAATTTGCACACAGCAGGTAACCCATACGGGAGTCTGCCACCTTCCTAGCATTCACCCTCAACCTTCCTCCTTTAACAAGATCGGCACTCTCCTTGTATAGTCTGATACAGGTGACACAGTGGCACAGTGGTTAGCACTGCTGCTCCACAGCGCCAGGGACCTGGGTTGGATTCCTGGCTTGGGCCACTGTCTGTGTGGAGTTTGCACATTCTCCCCATGTCTGCGTGGGTTTCCTCTGGGTGCTCCGCTTTCTCTCACAGTTCAATGTTGTGTGGGTTAGGTCGATTGGCCATGCTAAATTGCCCCTTAGTGTGAGAGGGACTAGCTAGAGTAAATGCATGGGGTTATGGGGATGGGGCCTGGGTGGGATTGTGGTCGGTGCAGACTCGATGGGCCGAATGGCCTCCTTCTGCACTGTAGGGTTCTATGATTCTATAAGGCATCACAACTGATCCTAGCTTGCACTGATTTCTCATTGGTCTCTCATGTGATTTCCTGTGGCCATCTTGGTCTGCATAGCTGCTGTTGAATGTGTGGTGAATATGATTGGAAATTTGGAGGGGTGACATAGGAAATACTTTTTCTCTGGTACCCAGCCCCTTGTGACATCGCTGATGTTTTACTTTGTGGAAGAATCTAAGACGAGGGGACGCAGTTTAAAAATAAGGGGTCTCCTATTTAAGAAGGAGATGAGGAGACATTTCTTCTCTCAAAAGGTCACGAGTCTTTGGAACTCTCTTTGGAGAGTAGTGGGGACAGGGTTAATGAATATTGAAGACTGAGGTAGACATATTCTTCACTAACAAAGGAGTCAAAGGTTATTGAGGGTTAGGTGGGATTGTGGAGTTGAGGCCACAATCAGATCAGGCTTGAGGGGCCAAATGGCCTACTCCTTTTCCTAATTTCTACAATTGTATATGATGCGCGATTAATTCACTCGGGAGGCTAGAACGTACCCGGGAATAAAGGCTTTTATTCACAACAGGAATAGAGCATACTGCTTAACAATACTATCCCAGACTAAGGGCTACTAGGAAGTAGCAGTGACCTTTATACTCCTGTAAGAAGGCGGAGCCAAACGGAGTGTACCACAGAACAATGCTAACAGGTGGAACACCCCAACCCTAACCCCAACAGTAACAAGAGTAACATATGTACAAGTACCCATAGTGGTAACCATCTATGGTTCACCACATTCACCCCTCCTTTAAAAACAAAGGCCAGTGGGGTAAGGAGACAATACGAACTGTCCATATGTTCACAAGTTCAGCCGTATCGGGGGTCCGCACCGTCTCTGCGACCTCCGCAGCACTGGCTCCAGTGCCGGTTCTGGTGACCGTGGTGATGACCTTCTCTCCGAGGTGGTGTCCACTGACTCCTCCAGTTCCTCACACACCTGTGGACCTCGAGGTGGTGACAATCTCCTGGACTCAGGCAAGCTGTACACGGGAGTAAGAGGATTAAGTTGAGGTCCCGATGCTGCCCGCGCCGTGTCAGGAGGGGAGAGAATGGGCACAGGAATCCTAACCAGGGGTGCGGGAGTGACGGGGGTTTCCAGGTCCCCTGCAGGCGCCAGATCTCTGATAGAGACCGTGTCCTCTCGCCCGTCAGGATATGCCACATAGGCATATTGAGGGTTGGCGTGGAGGAGATCGACCTGTTCAACCAAAGGGTCGGACTTGCGGGCCCTAACATGCCGCCGCAGGAGGACAGGTCCTGAGTACGTCAACCAAGACAGCAGTGAGGTCCCAGAGGAAGACTTCCTAGGGAAGGTAAACATCCGCTCATGTGGGGTAGCGTTGGTTGCCGTACACAGGAGGGACCGGATTGAATGGAGCACATCAGAAAGTACCTCTTGCCAACGGGAGACTGGAAGACCCCTAGACCTTAATGCCAGTAAAACAGCCTTCCAGACTGTAGCGTTTTCTCTCTCGACCTGTCCGTTACCCCTGGGGTTATAACTCGTAGTCCTACTTGAGGCAATTCCTTTAGAGAGCAGGTATTGCCTCAAGTCGATGCTCATAAACGACGAACCCCTATCACTGTGGATATAACTGGAGTAGCCGAACAGGGTAAAAAGACTCTGCAGGGCTTTGATGACCGTGGCAGAGGACATGTCAGAACAGGGGATGGCAAAGGGGAATCGGGAGTACTCGTCAACCACGTTGAGGAAATACACATTCCGATCTGTCGAAGGAAGGGGGCCCTTGAAGTCGACACTCAGTCGTTCAAAAGGGCGAATGGCCTTAATGAGGTGTGCCCTGTCAGGCCAGTAGAAGTGCGGCTTGCACTCTGCACATACCTAGCAGCTTCGAGTTTTCGACCTGACATCCTCTATGGAGAAGGGCAGATTCCGAGCCTTTATAAAATGGAAGAGCCGAGTGATCCCCGGATGGCAGAGATCATTGTGGAGGGCCTGTAACCGGTCCTCCTGCACACTGGCACATGTTCCACGCGACAGGGCATCTGAGGGCTCATTGAGCTTCCCCGGACAGTACATGATATCATAGTTGTAGGTGGAGAGTTCGATTCTCCACCTCAAGATTTTATCATTCTTAATTTTTCCCCTTAACGTGTTGTTGAACATGAAGGCCACGGACCGCTGGTCCGTGAGCAGGGTAAACCGTTTGTCAGCCAAATAATGGCGCCAATGCCGTACGGCCTCCACAATGGCCTGAGCCTCTTTCTCCACAGAGGAGTGCCGAATTTCAGGACCTTGGAGGGTGCGAGAGAAAGAGGCGACGGGCCTGCCCGCCTGGTTAAGTGTGGCGGCCAGGGCGAAATCAGATGCATCACTCTCCACCTGAAAGGGGATGGACTCATCGACAGCGTGCATCGTGGCTTTCGCGATGTCGGCTTTTATCCCTTCAAAGGCTCGGCGAGCCTCTGCTGTCAGGGGAAAAGAGGTAGATTTTATGAGCGGACGGGCTTTGTCCGCGTCATTGGGAACCCACTGTGCATAGTACGAGAAGAAGCCTAAGCATCTTCTCAGTGCTTTGATGCAAGTGGGTAGGGGAAGTTCCAGGAGGGGACGCATACGGTCTGGATCGGGGCCGATGACCCCGTTTTCCACCACGTATCCGAGGATTGCTAGGCGGTGCTTGCTGAATACGCACTTCTCCTTGTTATAGGTCAGGTTCAGCAGTGCGTAAAAATTTCTGGAGGTTGGCGTCGTGGTCCTGCTGGTCATGGCCGCAGATAGTGTCGTTGTCCAGGTACGGGAAGGTAGCCCGTAGCCCGTTTTGGTCCACCATTCGGTCCATCTCATGCTGGAAGACCGAGACCCCATTAGTGACGCCGAAAGGGACTCTTAAAAAGTGGTAGAGACGGCCATCCACCTCAAAGGCCGTGTATTTGCGGTCCTCTGGGCGAATGGAGAGCTGGTGGTAGGCTGACTTCAAGTCGATGGTGGAGAACACCCGGTACTGCGCAATCTGGTTGACCATGTCTGATATGCGCGAGAGAGGATACGCGTCCAGCTGCGTGTACCTATTAATGGTCTGACTATAGTCTATGACCATCCGGGGCTTGTCTCCAGTCTTGACCACCGCGACTTGTGCTCTCCATGGGCTACTGCTAGGTTGAATGACCCCTTCCCCGAGGAGCCGCTGAACCTCAGATCGAATAAAGATCCGATCCTCAGCGCTGTAACGCCTGCTCTTAGTCACGATGGGCTTGCAGCCTAGCACGAGATTTTCGAATAGGGAAGGCGGGGTAATTTTGAGTGTCGAGAGACTGCATGTGGAGCGCGCTGGACAATTTGGAGGCTGCTATTCTCCCACTGAAAGTGGAGGGAGTGGCCCATCGTACTGCAGGGTCACACTCTTCGGGTGGACCATAAAGTCTAGCCCCAGGGGTACCGGAGCGCAAAGGTGCGGTAACACGAGGAGCCTGAAGTTCTCGTAAACTGTGCCCTGCACCGTTAAGGTTACCACACAGCTCCCAAGAATGATAACAGATCGGGACCTCGACGCCATGGAGATTGTCTGCCTGACAGTCTGCACATGGAGAGCGCACCGTTTCACTGTATCCGGATGGATAAAGCTCTCCGTGCTCCCGCTGTCAAACAGGCAATGCGTCAGGCGCCCGTTTACCTCTATGTCCATCATGGACTTGTCGAGTCTGTGAGGCTTGGCCTGGTCCAGGATGATTGATGCCACTGTTGGATCCCGAGTGTAACTGCAGGCAGCTGAGATAGCCGACGACGAGGACCCCTGCTGGTCTTCTGCGGCCGGTGTCGACCAAAATGGCTGCGCCCACGAATCGCACGTGGTCGATGATGTTGAAAACGGCAGCACCCGCAGGTCGCACGTGGCTTGCATCGTCGTCATAGGAAATGGCGTTGCCCGTGAATCGCACGTGGCTGAAGACATCAACGAGGCCGGAGACGAGGAGATGGATCCTGGGGAGTCACACGCAGCACTGCTGGGCTTGGAAGGGGTCTTTGCTCGGCACACTTTTGCATAGTGCCCTTTCTTCCCACAGGCGGAGCAAAACACCATCCTGGCCGGACATCTCTGACGAGGGTGCTTTGCCAATCTGCAGAAAAAGCACCGTGGGCCTCCAGGAGCTGCCGCAGCCATCAGGTCTGAAGTTGAGAGCATTATCACGCAGTTCTGAGGAGCCGCCGGGTACAGTTGAGGCGGCGGCTGTGCTTGCCACGATGTTCCCATGTGGTCGGTGGGGTAGGTTTCAAGACTTCTGGAGGCCGTTTCCATTGCATCGGCCAATTCTACCATCTTAGCCAGGTCCAAGTTACCCTGCTCTAGCAGCCGTAGGCGAATATAGGGTGAGCCGATTCCCGCCACGAACGCATCTCGGATCAGATCGTTGGTGTATTGAGTAGCCGACACCTCCTTGCAATTGCAGGCTCTGGCTCGCTGTTGAAGTTCGCGCAGGTACTGTCCCGTAGTTTTGCCGGGCTGCCGCCGTCGAGTGGCTAATAGGTGACGAGCATGAATTTCGTTTGGCTGTTTATGGTACAGCTTCTTGAGTAATTCAGTGGCCTCTTTGTAATTTTGGGAATTACGGATTGTTGCATACACAGTGTCGCTCACCCTTGCGTGGAGGACCCGCAATCTGTCGGCGTCGGACTGGACTGCTGTCGAGGCGTCGATGTAATCCTCGAAACACTTCAACCAATGGTCGAACGTATTCGATGCTCCAGCGGCACGCGGATCCAAGGTTAGCCGATCGGGTTTCAGCATCTGCTCCATTTTCTTCAAACAAAATCTTCGGTATTTTGTTGTGAATAAAATTGATGCGCGATTAATTCACACGGGAGGCTAGAACGTACCCGGGAATAAAGGCTTTTATTCACAACAAGAATAGAGCATACTGCTTAACAATACTATCCCAGACTAAGGGCTACTAGGAAGTAGCAGTGACCTTTATACTCCTGTAAGAAGGCGGAGCCAAACGGAGTGTACCACAGAACAATGCTAACAGGTGGAACACCCCAACCCTAACCCCAACAGTAACAAGAGTAACATATGTACAAGTACCCATAGTGGTAACCATCTATGGTTCACCCACAGTATATAAACCAAAAGTGTTTATCAATCGATGAAACATGGTATGAAATCGCAGAGATGTTTCTGAGGGAAGAAAGATGGGACTTTTCACACCAACAATGCAGCCGCAGTGAATAACAAAGATGAGATCAGTGATTGTGCCATTGAGGATGGAGATGGGAAAGAACACAGGATGGTAGAGGAGCAGCCAATCAGAAACAGCATTTTAAGGTATTACAGAAAATGATTTGTAGTTTTGAATATTTTTACTTCCAAACATTCTGATGTGTGTTTCTAAACATGTAAATAAATATAAAGAATTCAAAACATATGTTTAAAAATGATAAAAATTAGTAAAACCAAGAGACAATTCTCATTTATAACTTAGAAACAACAAGGACAGCAATAAAAGTGCAATATTCCTAAGAGGTATACATTATCATTCACAACTCTTCTAGAATGTTCTTAAGCAGCTTCAAGAAAATCTAATTTGATTTGTTACTGTGTATCCTATGCGCTCTAACATCTCAATTTATAGTTTTACTTTTTCTTGGAATATGGGCATCACTGGCTACATCAGCATTTACTGTCCATCCTTGAATATCCTTGAGAATGTGGTGGTGAGCTGCCTTCTTGAGCCGCTGCAGTCCTTGTGTAAGGAGGGAGTGCCAGGATTTTGACCCAATGACATTGAATTTTAACGACGTTTTTATTAGAAGTTTTCCATTTCATATTTGCCACAAAATGCAACAATTCCCCAAAATCTAGTGGTATAGTGTAATCATTATTCCACATAAATATACGGAAAAGAGCGGCAAATATTCATACAAATGATTCCAATTAGTAAGCATTGTTGTCTTTGTAGTTAGCATCTCCTCTCGTATGGATAAAGAAAGTATAGAAGGAAGAGTGGGGAATCTCAGGACAACAGGGTACAATTGTGAGCACATGGCCCCAAGGTGCACACCCTCCTCCACAGGATAACAGAGATGGAATTAAACAATATACAGCCATCCAGGGCCTAACACAATATCCCAGGACCTCAAAGCAATGAAAGGATAATCCAGAAAAAAGGAATACCGCCGTTGGTACAGGATGTAGCATGGCAGCGTAGAGACACATACATGTACAGGAACCAGTAAGCCAAGGATTCATACACCTCTCCTGGCTTGCAACATTACAAACTTCCCTCCTCTCAAGCCACATCAGAGGCACTGATCAGGCTCCCCATCACAGGAAAACGTAAACAATTTTCCACCAAGGAAACCCCACTAACAAGGAGAAGAGGAATGGTCAAGACACCACAGACTCTCCTCCTCCCGACAAGATAAGGGGAAGCCTCCTGGATTAGCTACAACAAATCAGAGTCTATGTCAGCATCCCACCTACCCAGATAAAAAAGGAAATCCTAGAGAGAGAACAGCATCATTATGCAATAGAGGCTGATACCCTAAAACAAGAGCCAACAAGCCAGGAATGCTCACATCACTTCTCTCCATTGCAGTGACATTTAAGTGATACCAATGTAGTTAATGAAAATGAGTCCTTTATTTGGAATATAGTTGGATAGCATCCAGCTTTGTATGAAGCATGCAATTCTTTGACAAATTCCAATTCTTTCTCTCCTTTTGACTTTCTTTCATGAAGATGATTCCCCATCTTGGAATATTATTTAACGGGCATTGGTAACATTCTCCTATCTCACTGACTGGCCACTCTTTACTGTTCTAGCCACTGACCATGCAATTCGATCATTATCACCCTCGTAAATCTATATTGGATTGTTGTTAGGAACAAATAATTCTTGCTCATCCGCTTAAGGACCAAACTCAGCTAATGGGCCAGAATTGATCTGCTTTTTATAAATTGAAGCAAATTTGTTTGTTTCAAATTGAGAACAACTTGTAAATCCTTATTGAACCCCTGACTACTGTAGGCAAAGAATGAGAACAAAAGAGTGGAAAAAGCTTCAACCCACTCATCTCTCTCTCCATCCAAGGTTCACATATGATTATCCTATCATGAACTCCCACCAACCTCCCACACATCACACATTGGTTCATAGAAAAAAAGAAATTGCATTTTTTGGAGACTTTTATGACCTCAGGACATTCCAAGGCACTTTACAGCCAAAGACATATTTTTGATGTGTAATTGCTGTTATATGGAGTAAATGCAGCAGCCGATATAATGTGATAATGACAGATATCTGTTTTAATGATGTTATTGATTGATTGATTGAAGGATAAATATTGGCCATGAACCAGAGAGATCACCATCTTCTTTGGCATAGTGCTGACAGAGCCTTCATATAACATCTCATCCAAAAGATGACACTTATGATGTTGCAGTACTCCCTCAGAACAGCACATGGAGTGTCAACTGAGATTAAGGGTCAGATTTTACCGGAGTCATGCCAACACTGGCTGCCTTTAAGAATGGCGGGCAGGACCCAGATGTCCATATTTCCGGCAGCTCCCATTTATACTGATGGGGAAGGCACCTTGGGGTGTGAATCACATAAGCAGGAAAGCCAAACACAGCAGGGCCATTTAAAATCAGTGCTGAGTTCAAAAGTTTTCCCTGTTCCAAGGGCCTTAACATGCAATGAGGGAGACATTAATTTAAGGAGGAGGCATAATTCCTCCTGAAAGGCAGGTGAGGTCAACATGTCATGATTTAAAGTTATTTAAATCCCCAGAACTTTAAAAGCTAAAAAAGACTGCAACTTTCAGTTGGAGCTAAAAATGGAAGATACTGCTCCTAGAGGGCATTTTTGACAGGCCATCTGGTGTAGCTTTTTAAAAAAGTGTTAGCCATCTGATCCCACAGTGTCAAAATACTTTATTGTTGGCATTTCCCAAGGATGCTGTTGCATCTGAGCCTATTATGAATATATGGCTGAATTTCAGAAGCTACAAATCCACTTATTTCTGCATGGGTGCTGAGTTCACATTTTGGTTGTTAGTTTTAAGAGGCTATTAAAGAATTAATGATTTTTGATGCTGTTAGTTTTGATGTTTGTTTTTCCAACAGATTGACCACATAAAGGGATTTTTAAAAAATGGGTTTACAAATGGAAGTTTTTTTCAGTATCCGGTGTGTATAAATGAGAGATCTCTCAGATCATTCGACATGTTTTTTCATCTCCACAAGATTCCTGAGATCTGTCCATAGTAGATACTAGCTGAGTATTATGGAGATGGCGTGGGAGCATGGAGGTTGCACGAGAGTGTGAGGGTAAATGGAGGTGGCATGAGAGTATGAGACAGAATAGAGGTAATATGAGCATGGGCGTGGTCATGGGTGAGGATAGAGGAACTAACAGCCTTTTGTATGACTGGACTGAAGTCTCAGGGAACTAAAGTGGGCCTTCTAACCAACCTGCCTTAGAATTCACTATCCTCCATTGCCCTCTCTGAACTGTCTCCAGATTTACCGTCCCAACCCAATCCCACTACCCATTTTAAAATATGGCAGACAGGGGCTCTTTAAGGGGATGGGCCTTTCAAGTCTTTTCCCGTCTCAATAGTGAAAACTCGGCGCTTTCTATCAAATCTCTGGAGTGGGGTCCGAACCCAACTTTCTTCCTGGCTGTCTAGTTTCCTTCCTAAGTCTCTCTTGAAAAGAGAATCACCTGTTATTGTCAATAACTCTATCCCTTTTAAATAGGTAATGAATCAGTTCTACTTTAAAAACGGAACCTGAATCAATGTCTTCCGTTAGGAGTTTGCACCACACATTGTGGAAGAAAATGATTTCCAATTTCTAAACGTGCTCGCAATTAGTAATTTTGTGTTTTTTAATGTTTTGTCCTGAAGAAAATGGAGTTGAAGATTCTTCAGTGACTTTCTCTTTACTCGCCCTCATGTCCAAGACGGTCAGCTGGAATTCACAGGCTTGTTCCCCAGTGATAACCTGCCTGAACCGTGGAGAAATGGGGCCTAGGGTAAAGAGGGAGTTTGGAAGATCCTGCAGAATGATTTGATGCCTTTAGCTTTATGTTGATGACTGCATTACTCTCCTTTTCCCCTTTTGTGTAACAATTCAACCGCCCAGACTTTAACCCAGTGGTAGACAGTCTGCAGCCCACATGTGGCCCACCTGGGTTCAGAGTGCGGCCCACGAGACATTTTGTTGACTGCTGCCCATGCTCAGGGTTGCCACATTCTGCTGATTTCCATCCGTGTAGTTTTTTTCCCTACTGGTGTGACTAAAGTGATTTGCACGTAAAGCAAGGGCAAGTGAAGTGAGGTGCGTGCTGATTGCTCACAACATTGACTGTGAGAACCGTGCCACTTTGTGTCCAAAGTGTCAATATTTCTTTTGTTTTTACCATTTGAAGTTGATGACAGTTCTATTAGTATATAAATGATTAAGCATTTTCTATAACTCATTATGGAATATTTGGTGTGCATTAAATCTATTTAATCTGATTCATGGGGTCATGGTTAGTGAACAAGTCTGATTTCAATCTTACGGCCTATAAAACCATAAGATATAGGCGCAGAATTCGGCCATTTGGCCTAATAAGTCTGTCCCGCCATTCAATCATGTCTGGTAAGCTTCTCAACTCCATTCGCCCGCCTTTACCCCGTAACCTTTGATCCTCTTACCTATCAAGAACCTATATAAAAGCAGGGAGGTCTTGCAGCAACTATACAAGGCACTGGTGAGGCCGCAACTGGAGTACTGTGTGCAGTTGTGATCCCCTTATTTGTGAAAGGATATATTGGCCTTGGAGGGAGTGCAGAGAAGGTTCACCAGGTTGATACCGGAGATGACGGGTGTAGCTTATGAGGAGAGATTGAACAGATTGGGTCTGTACTCATTGGAGTTTAGAAGGCTGAGGGGTGATCTTATAGAGACATATAAGATAATGAAGGGGCTGGATAGGGTAGAGGTAGAGAGATTCCTTCCACTTAGAAGGGAAACCAGAACTAGAGGGCACAGCCTCAAAATAAGTGGGGGCCGGTTCAGAACAGAGTTGAGGGGGAACTTCTTCTCTCAGAGGGTAGTGAATCTCTGGAATTCTCTGCCCATTGAAGTGGTGGAGGCTACCTCGTTGAATATGTTTAAATCACGGGTAGATAGATTTCTGATCAATAAGGGAATTAAGGGATATGGGGAGCAGGCGGGTAAGTGGAACTGATTCGCTTCAGATCAGCCATGATCTTGTTGAATAGCGGGGCAGGCTCGAGGGGCTAGATGGCCTACTCCTGCTCCTATTTCTTATGTTCTTATGTTCTTATCTATCTCTGTCTTAAATAGACTCAATGACCCAGCCTCCACAGCCCTCTGTGGAGGGCCACTCATGCGGCCCACTCACTCGCCTAGGTTGCCCATCCTTGCATTAAGCCCTGAAATTCCCTCCCGAAACCTCTTCTCCTTGCTACCCCTTTCCCCTTTTAAGATACTCCTTCAAACTAATCCCTTTGACAAGTTTTGCCTTGTCCGTCCTATTATCTGTTGGAGTGGTTGAGTGTCAAATTCTTGGGATAACTTACAAAGCAGGCTGTTGTTGTTAATGCTGCAGCGAAAGGTTGTTACCTCTTGCAACACTTTACCATTGCCTCTAGTGGAAGACAAATACAATAAATACCTTTAAAGTATGCTGATGTTGAAATCAAACAATTTGTTTAAAGGTAGCTCTGAGCATGGGTGCGTCCTCCCAGTGGTAAAAGATCCAGGAGGTATCCAGCCTGTTAGCAACAATACTTGGAGACATTTCCAAGAATAACAAGGGGGAGGTTCATTTATCATATAATGTACAACATACCATTGTATCCAATCCAACCGGAGAAACAAGTTGAGCCTGTTTACTTTCTGATTACACATCACCAATCACCGTAGGAACTCCCTTACTGACCTTTTCTGAATTATTCCCATTCCCTCGATAACTTTTTAGCTGTCCACCATCATTCAGCTGACAGTAGAACATAGAACATAGAACAGTACAGCACAGAACAGGCCCTTCGGCCCACGATGTTGTGCCGAGCTTTATCTGAAACCAAGATCAAGCTATCCCACTCCCTATCATCCTGGTGTGCTCCATGTGCCTATCCAATAACCGCTTAAATGTTCCTAAAGTGTCTGACTCCACTATCACTGCACGCAGTCCATTCCACACCCCAACCACTCTCTGCGTAAAGAACCTACCTCTGATATCCTTCCTGTATCTCCCACCACGAACCCTATAGTTATGCCCCCTTGTAATAGCTCCATCCACCCGAGGAAATAGTCTTTGAACGTTCACTCTATCTATCCCCTTCATCATTTTATAAACCTCTATTAAGTCTCCCCTCGGCCTCCTCCGCTCCAGAGAGAACAGCCCTAGCTCCCTCAACCTTTCCTCATAAGACCTACCCTCCAAACCAGGCAGCATCCTGGTAAATCTCCTCTGCACTCTTTCCAGCGCTTCCACATCTTTCTTATAGTGAGGTGACCAGAACTGCACACAATATTCCAAATGTGGTCTCACCAAGGTCCTGTACAGTTGCAGCATAACCCCACGGCTCTTAAACTCCAACCCCCTGTTAATGAACGCTAACACACTATAGGCCTTCTTCACAGCTCTATCCACTTGAGTGGCAACCTTTAGAGATCTGTGGATATGAACCCCAAGATCTCTCTGTTCCTCCAGAGTCTTCAGAACCCTACCTTTGACCCTGTAATCCACATTTAAATTAGTCCTACCAAAATGAATCACCTCACATTTATCAGGGTTAAACTCCATTTGCCATTTTTCAGCCCAGCTTTGCGTCCTATCTATGTCTCTTTGCCCTCCACCTCATCCACTATGTCTCTTTGCCCTCCACCTCATCCACTACTCCACCAATCTTGGTGTCATCAGCAAATTTACTGATCCACCCTTCAGCCCCCTCCTCTAAGTCATTAATAAAAATCACAAAGAGCAGAGGACCAAGCACTGATCCCTGCGGCACTCCGCTAGCAACCTGCCTCCAATCCGAAAATTTTCCATCCACCACCACCCTCTGTCTTCGATCAGACAGCCAGTTACCTATCCAATCGGCCAACTTTCCCTCTATCCCACACCTCCTCACTTTCATCATAAGCTGACCATGGGGGACCTTATCAAACGCCTTACTAAAATCCATGTATATGACATCAACTGCCCTACCTTCATCAACACACTTAGTTACCTCCTCAAAAAATTCTATCAAATTTGTGAGGCACGACTTGCCCTTCACGAATCCGTGCTGACTATCCCGGATTAATCCGCATCTTTCTAAATGGTCGTAAATCCCATCCCTAAGGACCTTTTCCATCAATTTACCAACCACCGAAGTAAGACTAACCGGTCTATAATTACCAGGGTCATTTCTATTCCCTTTCTTAAACAGAGGAACAACATTCGCCATTCTCCAGTCCTCTGCCACCATCCCCGTGGACAGCGAGGACCCAAAGATCAAAGCCAAAGGCTCTGCAATCTCATCCCTTGCCTCCCAAAGAATCCTAGGATACATTTCATCAGGCCCAGGGGACTTATCGACCTTCAGTTTATTCAAAACTGCCAGGACATCCTCCCTCCGAACATCTATTTCCTCCAGCCTATTAGCCTGTAACACCTTCTCTTCCTCAAAAACATGGCCCCTCTCCTTGGTGAACACTGAAGAAAAATATTCATTCATCACCTCGCCTATCTCTACTGACTCCATACACAAGTTCCCACTACTGTCCTTGACCGGCCCTAACCTCACCCTGGTCATTCTTTTATTCCTCACATAAGAGTAAAAAGCCTTGGGGTTTTCCTTGATCCGACCCGCCAAGGTCTTCTCGTGTCCCCTCCTAGCTCTCCTAAGCCCCTTTTTCAGCTCATTCCTTGCTAACTTGTAACCCTCAATCGAGCCATCTGAACCTTGTTTCCTCATCCCTACATAAGCTTCCCTCTTCCTTTTCACAAGACATTCCACCTCTTTCGTGAACCATGGTTCCCTCACTCGGCCATTTCCTCCCTGCCTGACAGGGACATACCTATCAAGGACATCCAGTATTTGTTCCTTGAAAAAGTTCCACTTTTCATTAGTTCCTTTCCCTGACAGTTTCTGTTCCCAACTTATGCCCCCTAATTCTTGCCTAATCGCATCATAATTACCTCTCCCCCAATTGTAAACCTTGTCCTGCCGTACGGCCCTATCCCTCTCCATTGCAATAACAAAAGACACCGAATTGTGGTCACTATCTCCAAAGTGCTCTCCCACAACCAAATCTAACACTTGGCCCGGTTCATTTCCCAGTACCAAATCCAATGTGGCCTCACCTCTTGTCGGCCTATCCACATATTGTGTCAGGAAACCCTCCTGCACACACTGCACAAAAACTGCCCCATCCGAACTATTTGACCTACAAAGGTTCCAATCAATATGTGGAAAGTTAAAGTCCCCCATGACAACTACCCTGTGACCCCCACAGGTATCCATAATCTGCTTAGCAATTTCTTCCTCCACATCTCTATTACTATTTGGGGGCCTATAGTAAATTCCTAACAACGTGACCGCTCCTTTCCTATTTCTAACCTCAGCCCATATTACCTCAGTGTGCAGATCCCCCTCGAAGTGCCTTTCCGCAGCCGTTAAACTATCCTTGATTAACAATGCCACTCCTCCACCTCTTTTACCAGCTTCCCTACACTTACTGAAACATCTATAACCCGGAACGTCCAACAACCATTCCTGTCCTTGTTCTACCCACGTCTCCGTAATGGCCACAACATCGTAGTCCCAAGTACCAATCCACGCCCCAAGTTCATCTACCTTGTTCCGGATGCCCCTTGCATTGAAGTAGACACACTTCAACCCACCTTCCTGTCTACCGGTACCCACCCTTGACCCTGATACCTTCCCCAATACCTCACCACCCTCACTGACTTCTGGACTACAACTCCATTTCCCACTCCCCTGACAAATTAGTTTAAACCCCCCTGAAGAGCCGTAACAAATTTCCCTCCTCGGATATTGGTGCCCCTCTGGTTCAGGTGCACCCCGTCCTGTTTGTACAGGTCCCACCTTCCCCAGAATGTGTTCCAATTATCCACATATCTGAAACCCTCCCTCCTACACCACCCCTGCAACCACATGTTTAACTGCACTCTCTCCCTGTTCCTCAACTCGCTATCACGTGGCACCGGCAACGTACCAGAGATGACCACATGTTTTGTCTTGGCTCTCAGCTTCCAGCCCAGCTCCAGAAATTCCTGCTTTAAATCCCCGTCCCTTCTCTTACCTATGTCATTGGTACCAATGTGTACCACGACTTGTGACTGTTTCCCCTCCCCCTTCAGAATCCGGAAAACACGGTCGGAGATGTCACGGACCTTGGCATCCGGTAGGCAACATACCATCCGTGAGTATCTTTTGCTGCCACAGAACCTCCTATCTATCCCTCTAACTAACGAGTCCCCAATAACTATTGCCCTCCCGCTCTGCCCCTTACCCTCCCGAACCACAGAGACGGACACAGTGCTGGAGATCCTCTCACTGCGGCTCACCACTGGTATGTCATCGCCCTCAACCGTATCCAAAGTGGAATACTTGTTGCTCAGGGGAACGACCACCGGGGATCCCTGCACGGACTGCTTCCTCCCAGCCCCTCTCACCGTCACCCATCTGTTTTCATTCCTCGGATTAACTGTATTCCTAAAGCTTCTGTCTATGGCCACCTCTGCGTCCCTAATGATCCTAAGTTCATCCAACTCCAGCTCCAGTTCCCTAACACGGTTTTGGAGGAGCTGCAGATGGGTGCACTTCCCACAGGTGTAATCAGCAGGGACACTGTCGTCGTCCCTCACCTCAAACATAGTGCAAGAGGAACATAGCACTGCCTGCACACCCATCCCCTCTAGATACCTTGCCAGTACCAGGTAGAAACAGCAAAAATGAATTAAACTCACCCCTGCTCGCCCTGTCCCCCGAAGCCCTGTGAGCCAAAGCCTTATAGCTCACACTCTGCTTCCCACTCACTCAAGCCCTGTGAGCCAAAGCCTTATAGCTCACACTCTGCTTCCCACTCACTCAAGCCCTGTGAGCCAAAGCCTTATAGCTCACACTCTGCTTCCCACTCACTCAAGCCCTGTGAGCCAAAGCCTTATAGCTCACACTCTGCTTCCCACTCACTCAAGCCCTGTGAGCCAAAGCCTTATAGCTCACACTCTGCTTCCCACTCACTCCCCTGCCCGCTCCCGACGCTGCCCGCTGTATACTGCAGCCTACCTTTTATACTTCGCGCGCTTAAAAAACCCTTCCCAGACTCCTTAGCAGCCCACTTCCAGTTTTCACTTTAAACTTAAAATACTACTTGATGCGCGGTATAACTCATGAGGCTAGAGATGCTCGAGGAAATAAAGGCTTTTATTGACTACTACAATAGAGCTACCATATATAATACACGATCCCAGACTGAGGGGTCCCAGACAGAGCAGTGACCTTTATACCTCTCCCAGGAGGCGGAGCCCGACTGGGATGTACCATAATAACTATAATACAGGTAGAACAGCCCAACCCTAACCCCAACAGTAACATGTAGAACAGCCCAACCCTAACCCCAACAGTAACATATATACAGACTCATAGTACTGGCCAGACCCTGGCTCAGTACTACCTAGTGGGAACCAACGATGGTTCACCACACTACTGCAAAAGTAAAGGCCAAAAAAAACACACACTAGCTGACTAATTAAATAAATAAACAATTCAATTAATCTCTCACCAGCACTGCTGCCTCCAATCACTCCCTCTCAGCTTGCTCCAGTGGAACAATGAGTATGCTCACCTCTGAGTCACAAGGTTGATTCCCGCTCCCTTAGTGTCCCATGATGTGTAGGTTAGGGTGATTAGCTGGGTAAATATGTGGGATCACGAGGACAGGGCCTGGGTAAGACGCTTTGATGGAGAGTCAGTGGAGACATGATGGGGCGAATGGCCTCCTTCTGCGCTATAGGGGTTCTATGATTCTATGTTTTTATAAACAAGGCTTACTTTTCAGTGCGAAAGTGAGGGAGCGCTGCATTGTCATCGGTGCCGTCTTCCAAATGAGATGGAGGCCACCACTGCCCTTTAAGTGCTTGTAAAAGATCCCATGGTGCTCATTTGAGGAAGAGCCGGGGAGTTCTGTCTGGTCTCCCGGCCAGCTCGACCAGCATTACTGAAATAGATTTGCTGGTCATGATCACCCTCCAGTTTGTGAGAACGCGTTGTGCGCGACATGGCTGCTTCATTTCCTACATTTTCAAACTGACCTCATTTCAAAACCATCTTATTCGCTGCAGAGAGCTTTGGCGAGCATGAAAGGCAAATGCAAGGCCAGAATTTTAGGCGCACTTGAGCAATATTTTGGTCAGCTGGCACGTGCAGGAGTCAGAAGTGTGCCCATCGACAATCAAGCAGGCAATCTCACCCATTAAGAGGCCAATTGAATGCAATTTTATGCGGCCCATCTGCTTTTACAGTTGGCAGCAGATGGACCAATTGGCCAGGTGGCCTTTTTGTTTTAGCTTCAACCTCGATCCTGGGCGGGATGAACTGACTGAGCTGAAATGAGATTTACAAAGGTGTTTGGGGACTGAGGTTTGTTTTTGAATGTGCTGCCTGGGGGATCAATTGGGACTCAGAGTATGGAACGAAACACCCCAGGAGTGGAGTCCTCTTATCAAAGAGACATGTTGGAGCTAACTACAGCTATGTGGCTGACATACAGTTCTTATAGAGTCATAGAGGTTACTAATGAAGTCTGTGGAAGTGCATCTTTACATCTGGGGATGAGGATGGGATTATCCTGACACTGCCTTGGGCCCGACACCTGTGAGTATCCTGTTTTAATCAAAATCTAAAAATGCTCAGCAGCCTCTCTTTGAGTGAATAGGCGATTTGAGATGGTGAGATATTGCCAGAGCCTGAGTAATGTAAAATCAGAAAAGATGGACTATTACAAGATGGGTGAGCAACGGAGAGAATATGGTAAGTCCCCAAGATCAGAATCCACAAGGAGGGCAATAGAAGACCCCAGAAAGAGGGCAAAAAAACAACACAGATAGAGGACAAATTTAAAGAAAAATCTCAAAGAGGAAGCAAAGGAAAACCCCAGAAGGAGGGCAAAGAAAGATCCCAGAAGGAGCGCATGGAAAGACCCCAGAAGGAGAGCACAGAAAGACCCCAGAAGGAGCGCATGGAAAGACCCCAGAAGGAGAGCACGGAAAGATGCCAGAAGGAGCGCACAGAAAGACCCCAGAAGGAGCGCATGGAAATATCCTAGAAGGAGAACACAGAAAGATCCCAGAAGGAGGGCACAGAAAGACCCCAGAAGGAGGGCACAGAAAGACCCCAGAAGGAGAACACAGAAAGACCCCAGAAGGAGGGCACAGAAAGACCCCAGAAGGAGAGCACAGAAAGACCCCAGAAGGAGAGCACGGAAAGATACCAGAAGAAGAGCATGGAAAGATCCTAGAAGGAAGGCATGGAAAGATCCCAGAAGGAAGGCATGGAAAGATCCCAGAAGGAGAACACAGAAAGACCCCAGAAGGCAGATATGGAAAGACCCCAGAAGAAGAGCAATGAAAGAATTGCAGGACAGAAAAAATCAACACGTCATCAGAGACAGACCAGGCAACACTGAAGCCAAAGTGATTTGGCTCAAGTTAAGACAAATGGAAATAAAGGATCTATTAGTGAAATGTATACATCCTCAGAAAAAACACAGAAATGAAAGACCTCAGAAGAAACTAGGAATGATTTAAATATAAAGAGATATCAGCAAAAATAATTCAAACTCTAGGGAAGACATTAGAACAGCAAAATGAAATGGCACACAGCACATTTGGAGAAAAAAGTTGTAAAAAATTTACAAAGTGAAGTTAAGAAGAAGGAAAAATGAAGGAGGCAATGGAGAATAAGCTGAACTCCATGAAGAATAACTAGAAAGTAAGAACAAGTTCATTGAAGAATTGAATCAGGAGAATAAGAGCTTGAAGAAAGCGAGCTTGGCGATGAGAAATTAACTGAAGATGTAAAAACAGTGAAAGTGACAGCAGAACCAGCAATTCAGGCAAGGAAAGAAACTGAGATTATAAACCAGAACTAGATTGCTAAAACGGTCACACTACTAGCAAAGCAGAAGAACCAATATGAAAAAATGGTAGATGAAAAAGATGCTGAATTGAAATGCTGGAAAGAGCAGAAAGTTTATCACAGATGTGAAGATGCACTTTCCAGACTGCATTAATAACCACAGAAAGGATTTATCAATAAGAATTGTTCAGCAGCCGTGTAGTTGCAGCTTGCTCCAACATGTCCCTTTTCCCAAGAGGGCTCCACTCTCTGGTTGATTCCCAGTTGGGCCCTCTGGCCAGGGGACCCTGAATCTGTTGTGTTGTCCTTAAAGAACCAACCAACCACACGGCCCTATCCCGACGCACACCCTCTTCCCACCCTCCCTGGCAGTCCCAGCCTATCACTGAGCACTCTTCACTCTGACTGCCTGTTAATTGGCCAGCCAGCATGATATTTCGCTCTGGGGATGACCACAGCTGGGAAGAGGTTTCACAGTCGTTTCCGGACCCGCCAATCTGCCCATGCCCGATGGACAAAATATTCAGGTCGACATCTTTCATGACATCTGCATCTGAAACAAAAGGTGCCAGATGATCAGTAGGTGACTTGTTGGTAATGGCATCGAATTGCCTTAGTGCTTTGAATAATGAGAAAGCAATCGAACAAAGAATGGGAAACTTCATTAAGGGGTTTAAGTTAAGTCGGGCAGCATAGTCGGTGCAGGCCTGGAGGGCCGAAGGCCCGTTCCTGTGCTGTAATTTTCTTTGTTCATCAGGGGGATTTCATTTCATTTGCACATTCAGCAACTGCCTAGCAACAGGTCTGTCTGATCCTGTTCCTTCTCCCCGTCCCCGCCTCCCACTGTCTCACCCTGTTCCTTCTCCCCGTCCCCGCCTCCCACTGTCTGACCCTGTTCCTTCTCCCCGTCCTCGCCTCCCACTGTCTGACCCTGTTCCTTCTCCCCGTCCTCGCCTCCCACTGTCTGACCCTGTTCCTTCTCCCCGTCCTCGCCTCCCACTGTCTGATCCTGTTCCTTCTCCCCGTCCCCGCCTCCCACTGTCTGACCCTGTTCCTTCTCCCCGTCCCCGCCTCCCACTGTCTGACCCTGTTCCTTCTCCCCGTCCTCGCCTCCCACTGTCTGACCCTGTTCCTTCTCCCCGTCCCCGCCTCCCACTGTCTGATCCTGTTCCTTCTCCCCTTCCCCGCCTCCCACTGTCTGATCCTGTTCCTTCTCCCCTTCCCCGCCTCCCACTGTCTGACCCTGTTCCTTCTCCCAGTCCTCGCCTCCCACTGTCTGACCCTGTTCCTTCTCCCCGTCCCCGCCTCCCACTGTCTGACCCTGTTCCTTCTCCCCTTCCCCGCCTCCCACTGTCTGACCCTGTTCCATCTCCCCGTCCCCGCCTCCCACTGTCTGACCCTGTTCCTTCTCCCCGTCCCCGCCTCCCACTGTCTGACCCTGTTCCATCTCCCCGTCCCCGCCTCCCACTGTCTGACCCTGTTCCTTCTCCCTTTCCCTGTCTCCCACTGTCTGACCTTGTTCCTTCTCCCTTTCCCTGTCTCCCACTGTCTGACCCTGTTCCTTCTCCCTTTCCCTGTCTCCCACTGTCTGACCCTGTTCCTTCTCCCCGTCCCCGCCTCCCACTGTCTGACCCTGTTCCTTCTCCCTTTCCCTGTCTCCCACTGTCTGACCCTGTTCCTTCTCCCCGTCCCCACCTCCCACTGTCTGAACCTGTTCCTTCTCCCCGTCCCCGCCTCCCACTGTCTGACCCTGTTCCTTCTCCCCGTCCCCGCCTCCCACTGTCTGACCTTGTTCCTTCTCCCCGTCCCCGCCTCCCACTGTCTGACCCTGTTCCTTCTCGCCGTCCCCGCCTCCCACTGTCTGACCTTGTTCCTTCTCCCTTTCCCTGTCTCCCACTGTCTGACCCTGTTCCTTCTCCCTTTCCCTGTCTCCCACTGTCTGATCCTGTTCCTTCTCCCTTTCCCTGTCTCCCACTGTCTGATCCTGTTCCTTCTCCCCGTCCCCGCCTCCCACTGTCTGACCCTGTTCCTTCTCCCCTTCCCTGTCTCCCACTGTCTGACGCTGTTCCTTCTCCCCTTTCCTGTCTCCCAGTATCTCACCCTATTCCTTCTCCCCTTCCCTGTCTCCCACTGTCTCACCCTGTTCCTTCTCCCTTTCCCTGTCTCCCACTGTCTGATCCTGTTCCTTCTCCCTTTCCCTGTCTCCCACTGTCTCACCCTGTTCCTTCTCCCTTTCCCTGTCTCCCACTGTCTGATCCTGTTCCTTCTCCCTTTCCCTGTCTCCCACTGTCTGATCCTGTTCCTTCTCCCTTTCCCTGTCTCCCACTGTCTTATCCTGTTCCTTCTCCCTTTCCCTGTCTCCCACTGTCTGATCCTGTTCCTTCTCCCCGTCCCCGCCTCCCACTGTCTGACCCTGTTCCTTCTCCCCTTCCTGTCTCCCACTGTCTGACCCTGTTCCTTCTCCCCTTCCTGTCTCCCAGTATCTCACCCTGTTCCTTCTCCCCTTCCCTGTCTCTCACTGTCTGACCCTGTTCCTTCTCCCCGTCCCCGCCTCCCACTGTCTCACCCTGTTCCTTCTCCCCGTCCCCGCCTCCCACTGTCTGACCCTGTTCCTTCTCCCCTTCCCTGTCTCCCACTGTCTCACCCTGTTCCTTCTCCCCTTTCCTGTCTCCCACTGTCTCACCCTGTTCCTTCTCCCCTTTCCTGTCTCCCAGTATCTCACCCTGTTCCTTCTCCCCTTTCCTGTCTCCCACTGTCTCACCCTGTTCCTTCTCCCCTTTCCTGTCTCCCACTGTCTCACCCTGTTCCTTCTCCCCTTCCCTGTCTCCCCCTGTCTGACCCTGTTCCTTCGCCCCTTCCCTGTCTCCCACTGTCTCACCCTGTTCCTTCTCCCCTTCCCTGTCTCCCCCTGTCTGACCCTGTTCCTTCGCCCCTTCCCTGTCTCCCACTGTCTCACCCTGTTCCTTCTCCCCTTCCCTGTCTCCCACTGTCTCACCCTGTTCCTTCTCCCCTTCCCTGTCTCCCCCTGTCTGACCCTGTTCCTTCGCCCCTTCCCTGTCTCCCACTGTCTCACCCTGTTCCTTCTCCCCTTCCCTGTCTCCCACTGTCTCACCCTGTTCCTTCTCCCCTTTCCTGTCTCCCCCTGTCTGACCCTGTTCCATCTCCCCGTCCCCGCCTCCCACTGTCTCACCCTGTTCCTTCTCCCCTTCCCTGTCTCCCCCTGTCTGACCCTGTTCCTTCGCCCCTTCCCTGTCTCCCACTGTCTCACCCTGTTCCTTCTCCCCTTTCCTGTCTCCCACTGTCTCACCCTGTTCCTTCTCCCCTTCCCTGTCTCCCCCTGTCTGACCCTGTTCCTTTGCCCCTTCCCTATCTCCCAGTGTCTCACCCTGTTCCTTCTCCCCCTCCCTGATCAAACCAGCTATTCAAGTGTAAGTAAGTAAAGTATTAAATGGATAACCAAAGATCTGATTTGATAGTGAGAATACTGGCCATCTCGGTTAAGGGAGAGTTCTGCTGCGCTCATAAGTTAATTGCAATGTGACCTTCAAGACACAGCTATATTGCAGCTTCTAGTCGAAGACAAGATCTTCTCTCAGATGCCCAGGAAGTTCAGTCTCAGCGAGCTAAGGACAATTTAATATGCAATTTGTCAGATACTTTTTCTTAAGGAAATTTGCAGTGGCCACCAAAACAGCATCAAAAATGCAAGGCTATTTCTACAACATGATTTCACCCAGCTTGCCTGATCTGCAGTCTTGTCCCACTGTAGCAGAGGCAGCAGCCTGTAAAATCAGCCCTTGTATCTCAGTTAAATAGTACTTTCATGAAATGAATTTTGAAATAGATAAGTAATCTCTGGAACAAAAACAGAAAACGCTGGAAAATCTCAGCAGGTCTGACAGCATCTATGGAGACTAGAGCTAACATTTCAAGTCTCGTTGACTCTTCATCAACCTTCTATTGTTGAGTTAAGGATAAACAAATTCCAGTCCAATCTGTGAAATAATGACATAGATTAGATTGGGTAGAAATTCACTCTGAGAGATAACAGATAAGGCAAAGGAGAATCCAAAGAGCTTCTACAAATACATAAAGGGCAAAAGAGTAACTAGAGGGAGAATAGGGCCTCTTAAGGATCAACAAGGTCATCTGTGTGCGGATCCACAAGAGATGGGTGAGATCCTAGATGAATATTTCTCATCAGTATTTACTATTGAGAAAGGCACGGATGTTAGGGAACTTGGGGAAATAAATAGTGGTGTCTTGAGGCGTGTACATATTACAGAGGAGGAGGTGCTGGAAGTCTTAAAGTGCATCAAGGTAGATAAATCCCCGGGACCTGATTAAATGTATCCCAGACGTTGTGGGAGGCTAGGGAGGAAATTGCGGGTCCCCGAGCAGAGATATTTGAATCATTGACAGCCACATTGAGGTGCCTGAAGATTGGAGGGTGGCAAATGTTGTGCCTTTGTTTAAGAAGTGCTGCAGGGAAAAGCCTGGGAATTACAGACTGGTGAGCCTAATGTCTGCAGTGGGTAAGTTGTTAGAAGGTATTCTGAGAGACAGGATCTACAGACATTTAGGGAGGCAAGGACTGAATAGGGACAGTCAGCATGGTTTTGTGAGTGGGAAATCATGTTTCACGAATTTGATTGAGTTTTTTTAAGGGGTACCCAAGAAGGTAGATGAGGGCAGTGCAATCGACATTGTCTACAAGGCCTTTGACAAAGTACTGTATATAGGTTGTTGCATAAGGTTTAATCTCACAGGATCAAGGATGAGGTAGCCAATTGGAAAGAAAATTGGCTTGACGACAGAAGACAGAGGGTGGTTGTAGAGGGCTGTTTTTCAAACTGGGGGCCTGTGACCAGCGGTGTGCCTCAGAGATCGGTGCTGTGTCTACTGTTATTTGTTATTTATGTTAATGATTTGGATGAGAATTTAGGAGGCATGATTAGTAAGTTTGCAGATGACACCAAGATTGGTGGCATAGTGGGCAGTGAAGAAGGTTATCTCGGATTGCAATGGGATCTTGAACAATTGGGCCAGTGGGCCGATGAATGGCAGATAGAGTTTAATTTAGATAAATGTGACGTGATGCATTTTGGTAAATTGAATCGGGACAGCACCTATTCAGTTAATGGTAGGACGTTGGGGAGAGTTATAGAACAAAGAGATCTCGGGGTACAGGTTCATAGCTCCTTGAAAGTGGATGGTGAAGAAGGCATTTGGCATGCTTGGTTTCATTGGTCAAAACATTGAATACAGGAGTTGGGACGTCTTGTTGAAGTTATACGAAACACTGGTAAGGCCACATTTGGAATACTGTGTATAGTTCTGGTCATCCTATTATAGAAAGGATATGATTAAACTCAAAAGTGCAGAAAAGATTTGCTAGAATGTTATCGGGACTTGATGGTTTGAGTTATAAGGAGAAGTTAGATAGACTGGGCAATTTTTCCCTGGAGCATAGGAGGCTTAGGGTTGATCTTATAGAGGTCTATAAAATAATGAAGGGCATAGACAAGGTAGATAGTCAACATCTTTTCCCAAAGGTAGGGGAATCTAAAACTAAAGGGCATAGGTTTAAGGTGAGAGGGTAGAGATACAAAAGCGTCCAGAGGGACATTTTATTTCACTCAGAGGGTGGTGAGTGTCTGGAACAAGCTGCCAGACGCAATAGTAGAGACGGGTACAATTTTGTCTTTTAAAAAGCTTTTAGACAATTACATGGGTAAAATGGGTATAGAGGGATATGGGCCAAACAATGGGCAATTGGGACTAGCTAAGGGATAAAAAGTGGACAACATGGACAAGTTGGGCCGAAGGGTCTGTTTCCATGTTGTTAACCTCTATGACTGCGACATCAGTCACCAGTTACTTACCAACTCATGATTCAGTTTGACTGACTTCAGAGGTACTGACTATGGTGCAACTGATGCAATACAACTGATGTGAGACAAATTTCAGGAAGTTCTGATCTGTTCATTGGAAACATGTATTGTAACTCCTGAGGGGATGAATGAGTAAGATGTGAAACATCAGTTTCAAAGAAGGTAGTCATGAATCCTGGGTTATAAGACTCTTCAGAAATCAATTGAATACTGGCTTATGTTCTATGGGTCATTCTGAACTTCTTTGACAAACCTGAGTATTAGAACTCAGTAACTGGGCACTCAAAGATAGAACACTGTTTTTACATAATTTATAGAGATATGTAACATACTGTTCACCTCCAACCAACAAACACGTTCCCAACACAGGGGAGTTCACAATTCATACCCACCACTTGAACAACTAACATGAAGCCCTCTTTGTCCAATCGGAATTGCTGGTGGAACATTCCCAGTGGTTAAGGGAAATTGATTGAAAGGTGCGGGACTATTGAAAGGAGCCTTTATATCGTTCATTTTAAGCAGCAAATTGATACGCCTCTGTGAGGTGCTATCCATTGTATAATAAAAGGCATTCCCCTTTACTGTGTCAGGAGGCTGACACAGTAAATGGGAGGCAGGGAAGGGGAGAAGGAACAGGGTCAGACAGTGGGAGGCGGGGACGGGGAGAAGGAACAGGGTCAGACAGTGGGAGGCGGGGACGGGGAGAAGGAACAGGGTCAGACAGTGGGAGGCGGGGACGGGGAGAAGGAACAGGGTCAGACAGTGGGAGGCGGGGACGGGGAGAAGGAACAGGGTCAGACAGTGGGAGGCGGGGACGGGGAGAAGGAACAGGGTCAGACAGTGGGAGGCGGGGACGGGGAGAAGGAACAGGGTCAGACAGTGGGAGGCGGGGACGGGGAGAAGGAACAGGGTCAGACAGTGGGAGGCGGGGACGGGGAGAAGGAACAGGGTCAGACAGTGGGAGGCGGGGACGGGGAGAAGGAACAGGGTCAGACAGTGGGAGGCGGGGACGGGGAGAAGGAACAGGGTCAGACAGTGGGAGGCGGGGACGGGGAGAAGGAACAGGGTCAGACAGTGGGAGGCGGGGACGGGGAGAAGGAACAGGGTCAGACAGTGGGAGGCGGGGACGGGGAGAAGGAACAGGGTCAGATAGTGGGAGACAGGGAAGGGGAGAAGGAACAGGGTCAGATAGTGGGCGGCAGGGAAGGGGAGAAGGAACAGGATCAGACAGTGGGCGGCAGGGAAGGGGAGAAGGAACAGGGTGAAATACTGGGAGACAGGGAAGGGGAGAAGGAAAAGGGTCAGATAGTGGGAGACAGGGAAGGGGAGAAGGAATAGAGTGAGACAGTGGGAGGCGGGGACAGGGAGAAGGAACAGGGGTCAGACAGTGGGAGACAGGGAAGGGGGAAGGAACAGGGTCAGACAGTGGGAGACAGGGAAGGGGGGGAGGAACAGGGTCAGACAGTGGGAGACAGGGAAAGGGAGAAGGAACAGGGTGAGATACTGGGAGACAGGGAAGGGGAGAAGGAACAGGGTGAGACAGTGGGAGACAGAGAAGGGGAGAAAGAACAGGGTGAGACAGTGGGAGACAGAGAAGGGGAGAAAGAACAGGGTGAGACAGTGGGAGGCACCTGGATTATGTGGAACCAATTAAAATTCCGGGGACAACTCATGTTGCTTCAGTTGGATGCTGCCATCAAGCTCAGCGACTCCTCTAAGCCAACTCATTCAGCCACCTTTCAATTATGGATCTTAATATTTGCAATAACAGAAACTCTGACATATTTGTGGAATTGACCAAAGCACAACTAAATTAGGGAGACAGCGTAGTGGTAATGTCACTGGACTAGTAAACAGAGGTCGTGGTTACTGCTCTAGCGACACGGGTTCAAATCCCATCACGGCATCTGGTGAAATTTACATTCAGTTAATAAATCTGAAATTGAAAGCTTGTCTCAATAACGGTCACCATGAAACTATCACTGATTGTCATAAAAAGCCATTGGGTTCTACAATGACCTTTAAGGAAATAAATCTGCTGTCCTTACCTGGTCTAGCCTATATGTGGGTCCACAGTGGTGTGGTTGACTCTTAACTGCCATATGAAATGGTCCTTGCAAGCCCCTCATTTCCAGGGCAATTAGGGATGTGAAACAAGGCCTTGTCAGCAGCACCCACATCACATCAAAGAATAAAGGAAAAATATTGCATTCCCACTATGTTTATATAATATAAAGCCAACATTTTCCGTCCTCCTTCACGGTTGGTGTTTTCCAGTACCGCTGAGAGTGAATGGAGTTTTGGTTGGAATGCCAACTTTTCCATTCCCGCTCGCAATGGGTCCCACCACGAATGAGATGGGAGAATCCCACCCTATGTGTCTGTATATTTAGGCTCATCATTATGGCTTTTAAATTGTAACATCTTATCATAAATATCGCCATATTGAGCTCCACGCTATATAAAGGATTTTTTTTTAAAAATGAGACTTCTCCTGAGATTATCTCTGCCTTGGCCCCCAACTTGACGTTTGCTCTAGTTTCCTTCCATCTCCCATCATGCCCTCTTCAAGCTCATCTTGTCAATGGGAGCTGCATCCTGCTCTCTTGACCATATTCCCACTAAACTGTTGACCACCTAACTATTATTCCTCGCCCCCATGATATTGTTAGCATGATCCCTCCCCTCACATACTCACCCTCCCTCTCAAAATCTGTAATCATTGCCCCTCTCCTCAAAACGTCCACCCTCTGTGCATGCACGCTAAGGTCCATTTCCCTTCATAGGTCTTCAACATGTTGTGGCCACCCAGATCTGATCGCTCTGATAGCTTCATATTTGAGATTGTCCAGTGGGGTTTCTGTACTGCTACGGTGCTAAGCAGTCCCTATATCCGACATGACCATAACTCTGGTAAATTATCCATCCTCACCTTTCTCCTCTTATATCTCTCCCATTGTCCAGCTCATGCATAATTCCAATTTTATCCACAGAAGCAAAATACCGCAGGTGCTGCAAATCGGCAACAAAAGCAGAAAATTCTGGAAGGATTCAGCAGGCCTGGCAGCGTCTGTGGAGATTGATGACCTTTCACCAGAGTTCTGATCTCTCATAGAATCATAGAATCCCTACAGTGCGGAAGGAGGCCATTCGGCCCATCGAGTCTGCACCGACCACAATCCCAACCAGGCCCTATTCCCATAACCCCACATATTTACTCTACTACTCCCCTGACACTAGGGTCAATTTAGCATGGCCATTCAACCTAACTTACACATCTTTGGACTGTGGGAAGGAACTATAGCCTCTGTAGGAAATCCATGCAGACACGGGGAGAATGTGCGAACTCCACATGGACAGTGACCCGAGGCCGGAATTGGACCCGGGTCCATGGCGCTGTAAGGCACCATGCCGCTCCCTCACCTTTTAAAATTTGATTAAGGTGGCACACATGATTGAAATCTATTAGGATCTTTAGGACCTGTTACTCCAATGTATCATTTGTATGTAAAAGTGTCACAATATATGGCATTTAATAGGTGCTATTTCACAATCTGGCTACCAGGTTTCCATAAGTCACTCAGAATGTTTATTGTCCCAAAAGCGATTGTGGTGTAGTGGTGAACATAGCTGCCTTGAAAGCAGATGATCCAGGTCCGATTCCCGGCCGTCAGTTTGTTTGTTGTGCAGCACAGTGGTTAGCACTGCTGCCTCACAGCACCAGGGACATGGGTTCAATTCCAGCCTTGGGTCACTGTCTGTGTGGAGTTTGTACATTCTCCCCGTGTCCACATGGGTTTCCTCCGGGTGCTCCGGTTTCCTCCCACACTCCAAAGATGTGTAGGTTAGATGGATTGGCCATGCTAAATTGCCTCTTAGTGTCCCAAGATGTGTAGGTTAGGGGGATTAGTGGGGTAAATTCATGGGCTGACAGGGGGCAGGGTGGGGAGAAAGGCGCTGGGAAAGATACACTGTTAGAGAGTTGGTGCTGAATGGCCTCCATCTGCACTGTAAGGAGTTAATGAAAAACCTGAATTGAAAATTGGAGTTTTGAATTGGAGGTGTTTGACTGACAGAAGCAGGTATTTATTGTCCTGTTGTCAAAGGCGGAAAATGCCATTGGTTTAGAAGAACAAACTTCATTTTTGCAAAGCATTGTGGACTCTCTTAAAGGGACAGAGTCTGAAGTTTTGTGCACTAACATTGAGTGGAGATGCGTGACTGGTCACCATGAGAAAAGGCTTGTCAGATACTTAGATATTGCAATTCACTATTTTGTGGGTGATTATCCAGAGTGGAGAACATGATGCAATGTAGGACAATGACTACAATTTAGAAAGTTATGAAGAAACACTTTATATTGTACTTTTTAACAACTTCAGAATGTCCCAAAGCATTTACAAAATACTTTAAAAAGTGAAGTTCCTGTTGTAATGATAAATGGGGTTGCCATTCTGCATATTGCAAGGTCCCACAAACAGAAATGTTAGTGATAAAAGATGAATAGTATTCATGGCAGCAAGAGCATGCCCCTTATGGATGTAGCGACCCTTACATCCACCTTAGGGTCAAAGGTTTAACATCTCATCTGAAAGAAGTCAAGTACCTGTTGTGTCTGCAGAGTTGATGATAAAAGCTGAGACAGGAAGGACAGGCCTGATACCTACCCCCACTTTATTGATAATGTGTTTTATAAATAAGTCCTTAAACAGGCACCTTCACTGACCTGTATAAAGGGGCATAATGCCTGTTGGGCATCAGTTCACTATACTTTAAAAAAAAGCCCATAAGTTTATCATTGGCGTCATCTGCTGCACAGATTAGCCATGATGTGGAGATGCCAGCGTTGGACTGGGGTGAACACAGTAAGAGTTTTAACAACACCAGGTTAAAGTCCAACAGGTTTATTTGGTAGCAAATACCATTAGCTTTCGGAGCGCTGCCCCTTCATCAGATGGAGTGGAAATGTGCTCTCAAACAGGGTACAGAGACACAAAATCAAGTTACAGAATATTGATTAGAATGCGAATCCCTACAGCCAACCAGGTCTTAAAGATACAGACAATGTGGGTGAAGGGAGCATTAAGCACAGGTTAAAGAGATGTGTATTGTCTCCAGACACAATACACATTGCACAAACTCCTGTCTGCGGGCTGTCCTGTCTGGAGACAATACACATTTCTTTAACCTGTGCTTAATGCTCCCTCCACCCACATTGTCTGTATCTTTAAGATCTGGTTGGCTGTAGGGATTCGCATTCTAATCAATATTCTGTAACTTGATTTTGTGTCTCTGTGCCCTGTTTGAGAGCACATTTCCACTCCATCTGACGAAGGGGCAGCGCTCCGAAAGCTAATGGTATTTGCTACCAAATAAACCTGTTGGACGTTAACCTGGTGTTGTTAAAACTCTTACTGTGCACAGATTAGCAGCAGGGAAACCCACTACTGAAATGATGTACACTGTTTAAACAGAACAGAACAAAACATGCCGGTTACTACCCATGATGCCATCATCAAACTGATGAGGGATCCAAGCTGCTTGTTTTTTAATTATTCATTCATTGCCCATCCCTAACTGCCCTCCATTTCAGAGGGCATTTTTGTAATACACTTAACTGGTTGGATGATTGCTTTAAGAGCTGATCGCATGATTTGATAGTGATGTCACTGGGGTTGCACAGACTCCTGGTTTTTAGTTTCAGTTTGTACTCTGCTCAGGTAAGAGCTCCTAGAATAAACCTGTTGTGTGTTACTTTGAATTTCCGTGTGCAAACTACATTTTCTTTTTGTTTAAAACCCACAACATAGTTAAGATGTTAAATTTGAGAGTCAACTGCATTGCTGTGACTCTGGTGTTACATATAGGCCAGACTAGATAAGGATGGCAGATTTCCTTCCCTAAAGGGCATGAGTGAGCCAGATGGGTTTTTACAACAATTGACATCATTAGACTTTTAATTCCAGATATTTTATTGAATTCAAATTTCACCATCTACCATGGTAGGATTTGAACCTGGGTCCCCAGAGAACTACCCTGGGTCTCTGGATTACTAGTCCAATGACAATACCACTCCGTCACTGCCTCCCCTAGACCAACATAGGGAATGTGTGAAAGTATCCACTGTGACAGTAAGAACAGATGTTAAGTCTCTCAGTTGTAGTCCAGTAATTAAAGATGATGCAGGTCCAGCTTCTTCACACATTCGCTTTATTCTACAACGCCACACACACCCAACACCCAGTGCCACCTGTAAACCCTTTATATATCCCAGTGAGTACTATTAAACAATTAACGTACAAATTAGATCTAAAGTGGAAGGTTGCAGTTAACCCATTCCTAATAGTAGAAAGTGGAATATTTTGAAATAGTGAGATATATTTAACCATTGGTATTCAAAGGAATTTGAGTGTCCTTGCACACAATTCAGAGTTTTAAAAAAAGTTTATTTATTAGTGTCACAAGTAGGATTATATTAATACTACAATGAAGTTACTGTGAAAATCCCCTAGTTGCCACACTCCAGCACCTGTTCGGGTACACTGAGGGAGAATTTAGCATAGCCAATGCACCTAACCAGCACGTCTTTAGGACTGTGGGAGGAAACCGGAACACCCAGATGAAATCCATACAGACACGGGGAGAATGTGCAAACTCCACACAGACAGTGACCCAAGCCGGATTTGAACCCGGGTCCCTGGCGCTGTGAGGCAGCAGTGCTAGCTACTGTGCTGCCCATTTTTTTAACATGCAAGTACAGGAAACAGGACAGAAAGTGAATGATATGTTAGCCTTAATTACATAGGAATTGGAATATAATAGTAAGGAAACCTTGTCACAGTTCTCTAGCGCTTGGTGAGACCTGGGAGTACAGTGTACAACTTTGGTCTCCTTACCCAAGGAAGGTTATATTTGCCTGAGAGGTGATGGCACAAAGATTCACGAGCAAATCCTGGGATAAGAGGATTCTCCCGAATGGAGCAATCAAATAGAAATGATTAAAATTCTCTGGAGTTTAAAAGAATAAAAGATGATTTTGGGCAGATGCTGTTTCCCAGCTGGAGAGCCACGCATTACGGATCATAGTCTAAAAATAACGGCTTAGCCATTTTGGAGCGAGACAAAGAGAAATCCCTTCCTTCGGAAGATTGAGAACCTTGGGAATTATCTCCCCCAAATATTCAGGACTGAATTCAATTGATTTGTGGGCACTACAGGAATCAAGGAGTGTGGCGTGAAGGGCAAATTTGAATTCAATTAAAAAATATCTGGAATTAAGAATCTACTGATGACCATGAAACCATTGTCAATTGTCAGAAAAACCCATTGGTTCACTAATGTCCTTTAGGGAAGGAAATCTGCCACCCTTTCCTGGTCTGGCCTACATGTGACTCCAGAGCAACAGCAATTTTTGATTTTTGATTTGATTTATTATTGTCACGTATTAGTATACAGTGAAAAGTATTGTTTCTCGCATGCTATACAGACAAAACATACCATTCATAGAGAACAAAACGAGAGAGTGCAGAATGTAGTGTTACAGTCATAGCTAGGGTGTAGAGAAAGATAGACTTAATGCAAGGCAAATCCATTCAAAAGTCTGACAGCAGCAGGGAAGAAACTGTTCTTGAGTCGGTTGGTACGTGACCTCAGACTTTTTATCTTTTTCCCAAAAGAAGAAGGTGGAAGAGAGAATGTCCGGGATGCGTGGGGTCCTTAATTATGCTGGCTGCTTTGCCAAGGCAGCGGGAAGTGTAGACAGAGTCAATGAATGGGAGGCTGGTTCGCGTGATGGATTGGGCTACATTCATGACCTTTTGTGGTTCCTTGCGGTCTTGGGCAGAGCAGGAGCCATACCAAGCTGTGATACAACCAGAAAGAATGCTTTCTATGGTGCATCTGTAAAAGTTGGTGAGTCATAGCTGACGTGGTTGACTCTGAAATGTAGGGCAATTAGGGATGGGTAATAAATGCTGGCTGCGCCCAAATCCTGTAAAAACAATGTTTAAAAAATGGATGATACAGCTTATCCATAAGCTTATTGAATGGCAGAGCAGGTTGGAGAGCCATAGGGTGAACTCTTGATTTGGTTTCTAATGTTAGAAACAGCAGTATAGACCTGTTGTGTTGGGTGGCCTGTGCTGGAAATATTTTGCAATATTATGTAAGTGTTAGTCTGGAACATTAGGAATGGCCAACAAACCCCTGGAGTCAATTTCTCCATTCAATCATGGCTAATCTAACCTCAAACCCATTGGCCCAGAATTGCTCCGTAACATTTGAACCTCTGACCCAATGAAAGTCTATCGAGTTTCCCACTCTTTCCAGCTCTTGCTGTCTAGATTGGTATTGGATAGAGGGAGGTTGTGGAATTGAAGCAAATGCAAATGAAGAGGAGATGGGGCATTGAGAAAAAAAACACACTGTTTCAGGATCCAGTGTAGTCTGGGGATTTCCATCCACAGACAGGCTTTCCACTCCAAGTGTGAAAGAGGAAATTCAACTGCTAAGTATTGCATGTTAAAACTGGAGGCTTCGGGAGTCATGGAATGAATCTGTTCTCAACACATTTGGGATCGCTCACAGAGAGTGATAGGATACAGGAAGCAATTCACATCAGGAAGACATCACCCATGATTCCAAAGGGAAGAGCTTATCCTTTCCAATGTCAACAGATGGATCATTTTCCACCGCCCAGTCTTACTATTTATTATTCTGTGTGAGACAGCAGTAAAAGCATGATGTCATTCTCCACCCAGCAGCGCTGCCAGTGGTCATCCCCTGACCCCATGGCATCATCTACAGTGGCGAGAGTTTGTCAGATAGCCAGCGCATGCTTCCCATTTTCTAGAAATCTATTCCTCATCCAGTTCTTTTGCTGATCGTTACTACTTAACATTGCCTCACAATTAACCCCAGCCGCTAATCTTGCTCGTCATCAACATGCACACAACTGATTATATCCCGTCTCTACCCCATCCCAAAGTACTGAGGTTCGGGAAGGGGAAGCTGGGGGGGCTTCACAGGGTAGATGCTGAGAGGATGTCTCTTCTCATGGGGGAATGTAGAACTGGAACACAGTTTAAAAATAAGGCGACTCCTATCTAAGTTGAAGATTGAGGAACAATTTATTCTCTCGGAGGTGGAATTCCACCCCCCCACCCCACAACCTCCAGCAAGCAGTAGCCGATTTATGATTGACAAAAGGAGGGAGGGGTCAATGGTTATGGAGGGGCAGGCGGGTGAGTGGAGCTCAGGCCACACAATCAGATCAGCCACAATCTTATTCGATGGCGGAGCCGGCTTGATGGGCCGAATGGTCTACTCCTGCTCCTATTTCTTCCGTTAGTTGTTGAAAGTCAATGGTCACCCCAGCTAACCAGGTAAAGCACGGGAGGGGTTGAAGCTGGTTGATTTGGACTTGGAGATGCACTAAACAGCAACATCTCTCCATTCCTTTCCCAGTTCTGAAACGTAACAGTGGCTGTCAGAGAGGTAGATTTCAGGAAGCTGGGTGCAATTACTTGAGGACATCTAAGAGTGACTCCAAGTTAAGAAGGGTTTATTACCAACAATATAAATCTATATTTACATGCAATGGTCTGACTTCACTAAAGACCTGACTATGCTCTCTCCTTCCTGGCTCCAACTGAGGTTTCTCCCCATCCCGGGACCCGCACTCTTGCTTCCGATTGGCTCGGCTTCCTGCTCAGTCTTTCCATAAGGTCCGGCCCAATCACACAGTCCTCAGGGATCACCCCCATAGAGGGACCACTCTACCATAGTGAGGTGGGGCGGGGGGGGGGGGGGGGGGGGCGGCGGGGGAAGCTGTGGATGGTGAAGGCTGCACCCATCCCTGGCATGAATTGCAGGCCTGAGGCTTTCTGAAACTCCCAGGCCTCACCGGTACATCCTTAATCACCAACATGGTTAACAAATGCAAAGCAGTCACTGGGCAGCAGGCGGGGGCAGAGGTTTGAGTTGTCCTGAGTCTTCCCAGCAGCACGACAGGAAAGCTCATCACCGTGCAGTGAAATGATTCAGCAGGGTCTCGCCGGTGGGGAAGCTGTGAGTTTGGGGGTGGGGGGGTGGGTGGGTTGTAGGGGGCTGAGGGTGTGGGGGGTGTGGGGGGTGAGCACGCGAAGCAGGCCCTGGACAGCAGAGATCCAGAATCCTCCTGTGAAACATGAAATATGTGACTTATCTTCAAGGGCCTCCACTGCCTTCAGATCAGATGTCACAGTTTCCTCAGGATTTGAGGTCCCGTTTACATCTCCAATTACAGCTCCATGATGTGGTCTCCCCCACTTTATATTGATTTGATTTATTTATTTGGTTTGATTTATTATTGTCATATGTATAGGTATACAGTGAAAAGTATTGTTTCTTGCATGCTATACAGGCAAAGCATACCGTTCATAGAGAAGGAAAGGAGAGAGTGCAGAATGTAGGGTTACAGTCATAGCTAGGGTGTAGAGAAAGATCAACTTAATATGAGGTAGGTCCATTCAGAAGTCTGACAGCACCAGGGAAGAAGCTGTTCTTGAGTCGGTTGGTACGTGACCTCAGACTTTTGTATCTTTTTCCCAATGGAAGAAGGTGGAAGAGAGAATGTCTGGGGTGTGTGGGGTCCTTGATTATGCTAGCACCAATTAAGCAGAATTAAATCAGAAATGTTAGCCACAGATTTCCAGCTCTATCACGGTGGGACAGCAAAGGTTCATTGACTTTTGTGGGGAACAGATGATCCCGGGGGAGGGGGGGACCAGGGGTGGGGCGATGGCGGGGAGGGGCGATGGCAGGGAGAGATGGAAAATCCTGCTATTGAGTTTGACCGCCTGCAAAGCTATGATGACAGCCTGTGTCTGGGGGTGGGGGTGTGGGGGGTTGCAGGGGGATGCAGAATGTGGGGAGGGGGGGGCCCTGGGGAATATCCCTTGGGCGGGAAACAACAACAACTTGCCTTTAAACAACACCTTCAATGGTAGTCAAATATTCCAGGGTACTTAAGAGGGCAGTAATCAGAGAACATCTGGCGTCAAACCACCTGAAGAGGTGTTAGGACAGGTAACCAAAAACTTGGTCAAAGAGAGAAGATTTAAAGTGAGGGGCAGAATTTTGCGTTGCTCTAGCATCTCCAATCCTCCAGCATACATTTCGGGGATGAACCTTCCCTGACCCCAGTGGGTTGCCCCGCAGCCATAGATCACTTGGTAGGGGGTTAATTGACTCAGCATGTCACTTCCACTCCCATTGGGGGAGGAAGTGCCATCTTTGAGAGCAGCTGGCCAATCAAGTAGTCCGTTCCCAAAAGTGCAACCGGGACTGATGGCCATGACTGGGAATGCACCAGTCCCCAAAGGGGAGTGTCGTAGGAGCCCGATGGGGAGGTCCTAGCTGGTGCATTTCAATGGTCCAAGCTAGTAGGCCCTGGCAAAAGGGGGTGGAGGAGTGGGGGAATCAGGTGAACTCACTAGAAGAAGGGTTTCCCATGTGCCAGGAGGTCCATAAAGAATGTACCCCTACCTTTGTCCACCACCAGCTTGAGCAGAGAGAGCCTTCTGGCACAGGAAAAACGGCAGCGCAGGTGGGCACAGGCCTTTAGCTGGCCCTTAATGGCCTCAACTTGTCCATGGGTTAACCGGCATCTTCTGGTGGGTGGGTAGGTGCCAAGCAATGCCAACAGCCTTACGCTCAGCTTTATACCCTCCACCTGCCGCTAGGTGAGAGAAATATTCTGCCTGAAAAACGAGAGGTGGGAGGCCTGCAGAGGACTGTGTCAGGGTTCAGGGCCTAGCAGCTAAAGATATGTCCACCAGCAGTAAGGCAAACAGAACTCTGAGTGCACAAGAGTTCAGAACCGAAGGAACACAGGCATAGGGAGAGATAGAAGGTCTGGAGGAGGTCACAGAGATCAGGAGGGTTGTAGGGACTGGAGAAGTTATAGAAATAGGGAGAGGTCGAGGGGCTGGAGGAGATAATAGAGATAGGGATATAGAGGTTGGAGGGCATTACAGAAATAGGGAGGGATATAGAGGCTGGTAGGTGTCACAGAGATAGGGAGGAGTATAGGGGCTGGAGTTTGTCACAGAGATAGGGAGGGTTGTAGGGACTGGGGGAGGTTACAGAGATAGGAAGTGGTGGAAGGGCTGGAGGAGATTACAGAGATAGAGAGGGGTGTCGAAGCTGGAGGAGGTCACAGAGATGGGGGTGTTGCCGGAGCTGGAGGAGGTCACAGAGATAGGGGGTGATGTAAGGGCTGGAGGTGGTTACAGAGACTGGGGGGTTGTAGGGGCTGGAGGAGATTACAGGGATAGGGAAGGGTGTAGGAGCTGGAGGAGGTTCCAGAGATCGGGAGGAGGATAGGGGCTGGACTTTGTCACAGAGATAGGAAGGGTTGTAGGGGCAAGAGGAGGTTACAGAGATAGGAAGTGGTGTAAGGGCTGGAGGCGGTTACAGAGATAGAGAGGGGTGTCGAAGCTGAAGGACGTTACAGAGATGTAGGAGCTGGAGGAGGTCACGGAGATAGGGGGTGGTGTAAGGGCTGGAGGAGGTTACAGAGATTGGAGGGTTGTAGGGGCAGGAGGAGGTTACAGGGATAGGGAGGGGTGTAGGGCTGGAGGAAGTTACAGAGATAGGGAGGGTTGAAGGGGCTGGAGGTGATTACAGAGATACGGAGGGATGTAGGAGCTGGAGGAGGTTACAGAGATAGTGAGGGTTATGGGGGCTGGAAGAGGTTACAGAGATAGGGAGGGGTGTCGGGGCTGGAGGAGGTTACAGAGATAGGGAGGGGTGTCGGGTCTGGAGGAGGTTACAGAGATAGGGGGTTGTAAGGGGCTGGAGGAGGTTACAGAGATAGAGACAGACATGAACACAGGGATGATCATTTTAAAGTGGAGGGGATGCTTTTCTAGGAGCCAATGTAGATCAGTGGACATTGGCTGATAATTGAGCAGGTTAGGGTAACAAGGTAGGGTAACAAGTCTCTCACAGCCAGTCCTCAGTCTGTGCTCCATGTGGGTAAAGTATCCTCACCAGGATCATGCAGTGTCTACTTGAAACAAATCGGGCAGAATTCTCCCAAAAAAATTTGAAGTGTCATAATGGCAAGAATAATGGAGTGATCTGAGTGTGTCTCTCAGGAGCTCGCCACACCACAATCCTCCCACTCTCTTCTGGAGAATTGGGAGTTCCATGCCAGCCCTGGGGGAGGGAGAGGGGGGAGGGGGCATGGCGCCCCCATTATTCATCTACACAGCATCGGGGCATTGCAGGCCTCCTGATGGGTTCCACTGCTCGACACCCGACATGCCCCCATATCAAGATCGCCTTCACGATCCATTCCAGCACAATCTCCCGTCAGACCACCTCCACTGCACAGACCCCCATCATGGCCCCCACTCAGGCCCCACTTCATCGGCACAGCCCCTAGCACACTGGCACTAAACTGGCACTGCCAGTCTGTCCGGTGGCTACAGCGGGGCACAGCCAGTGTGCCAGTTGGGCCCTGCCAGGTGAGCACTGCCCAATGGGCACCGCCTTGCCATGTTCCCCACCAGCCCGGGCCTTCAATAGCTTCTGAGCCCCCCCCACATCCCTCCCGAAAGATCACCGTGCCAGGTCTCCACTAATGGAAACCAGCGGTGATTCTCGCCATAATCGCGCCGCGCCCAAAAGCCAGTGAATTCCGTGCACTGGGTTTCGAATGGGCTATGCATTTTTAAATGCTAAATGAAATATGCTAATTGGACTCTAATCGTCATTTCTGGGCACGATCCGGTTCACGCCATGAGGAAGGAGCTGGGAGACTCGCAAACTGTTTGTTACCAGGTGTGAAGCCAATTTTTAGTCCTGTATGCTATTCTCCTAAACCGGCGGAAACTACTAACGGTGCAAAAGGTCAGAGAATCACAGAATCATGAAACCCCTACAGTGCGGGAAGAGGCCATTTGGCCCATCGAGTCTGCACCAACAACCATCTCACCCAGGCCCTACCCCTATAACCCCACTTTTTACCCTTCTAATCCCCCTGACGTTAAGGGGCAATTTAACATGGCCAATCCACCTAACCCGCACATCTTTGGACTGTGAGAGGAAACCAGAGCACTGGGAGGAAACCCACACAAACGCGGGGAGAACGTGCAAACTCCACATAGACAGTGACCCGAGGCCAGAATTGAACCCAAGTTCCTGGCGCTGTGAGACAGCAGTATTGGCGCAGTTCCAACATGCCGCCCCCATTATTCATCTACACAGCAAGTAAGAGCATTTCAACAGAAATGGCACCAAGTTTCAAGACCAGGACCTGTAGGCTGCACTAGTGAGTGGCAGCATTTGGGAATGTGAGCACCTTTTAACCCAGCAGCTCTGCAGAAATCTCAAAAGGACCACGCCATCCAACAGAAGGGCCGCATACAGAGAGGAAACCTTGATCGAGACCCTTTATTGCTGCAATTAAGCACTGCCCCACCTTGGCAGGAACCCAGTAAAAGCATTCTCACTGAAACATGGTTCCCACTCAAAAAGAGGAAGTGAAACAATATGTATTCAATTCTTTCTTTCAAAGCAAATGTGATTATTAATAACACAGACTGTGTCTCTGTTTACACGCAATCTGCCCGTGTAGCGAATGGCGCGCTGACCAAGAGAAACCACCAAAATAGCAATGCAGGTTTTTGTCTCAGTGAACTCACCAGCTGTCCCTCCATTGATTCTCCTTCTGCTTTATCTTATTATTACTGGGCTTTGGCCATTCTCTTTGTTTTGTTCTCCAAAAGAAGTTGTAAGAAACTCATCAATGCTAACATATTCTCAACAACAGATGCCATCAGAAATTGAAGGAGGCCGTTCGGCCCCTTCAGCCTGTTCCGCCATTCGGTGAAGTCCATCCATCCACCTTAGCTCCATGCATTGTGATACCCTTGCCTAATAAAAATCGATCAATCTCAGATTTAAAATTATTAATTAAATCAGCATCCGCTGTCTTTATTGAGGAAGACTTCTATACTCTTACCACTCTTGGTGTCAAGAACTGTTTTCTCACTTCTCTCCAAAGTGGCCTGGTTCTGAGTGTAAGATTCAAGAAATCTTGGTAAAGTTGGGCGTGAGGCGAATAGCACGATCCGCGTCCGCCTCCACGCCCTTTACCAAGGCCTGAAAATGGCCGCGATCGGGACCGCGCCCAAAATGGGCATGACAACCATTTAAATGCATTTGCATAAAGTTAAGTTAAAGTTAAAAGTTTATTTATTAGCCACATGTAGGCTTACATTAACACTGCAATGAAGTTACTGTGAAATTCATGCATGCATGCATTTAAATTGACTTAATGGGCTGCACGCCCAACTTTACTGGCACTTCCCCCTTTACTACTGCATTCGCCCATCCAGAATCGGCATGAAACAGTCCTACTCCATAGAAGTCCAATTCAGGCACTCCAGTTAGTGAGGTGGTAGGTGCCTAGCATCCGAGAGCTCTCTGCTTGATGGTATTACAATTAAATATAGGTATCTACAAAGACATGAGGGAGGAGCTGGCCAGACTTGATTGGAAAGGGAGCCTGGCAGGGAAGACAGTGGAACAGCAATGACAGGAGTTTTGAAAGTTATTCGGGAGACGCATCAGAAATTCATCCCAAGGAGGTGGAAACATGCTAAGGGGAGGACGAGGCATCCATGGCTGACGAGGGAAGTTAACGACAGCATAAAAGCAAAAGCAAAAGAAAAAGCATACAAAGTGGCGAGGATGAGTGGGAAGCCTTTAACAGTGAGCAGAGGACAACTAAAAAAGCAATAAGGGGGAAGAAGATGAAATATGAGTGTAAGCTAGCTAGTAATATAAAATAAGATAGGAAGTTTTTTTCAATATATAAAAGGCAAGGGAGAGGCAAAAATAGACATTGGACCACTGGAAAATGAAGCTGGAGAAGTAATAACAGGAAACAAAGCAATGGCAGAGGAACTGAATAGTTACTTTGCATCAGTCTTCATGGTGGAGGACACCAGTGGGATGCCAGAGCTCCAAGCGAGTCAGGGGCACAGGTGAGTGTAGTGGCCATCACTGAGGAGAAGGTTCTGGGAAAACTGAAAGGTCTGAAGGTGGATAAATCACCTGGATCAGATGGAATACATCCCAGGGCACTAAAAGAGATAGCTGAGGAAATTGTGGAGGCATTGGTGGTGATCTTTCAGGAATCACTGGAGGCAGGGAGGGTACCAGAGGACTGGAAAGTAGCTAATGTAACACCGCTGTTTAAGAAGGGAGGGAGGGAGGCAGCAGACGGGAAATTATAGGCCGGTTAGCCTGACTTCAGTCATTGGCAAGATTTTAGAGTCCATTATTAAAGATGAAATCGCAGGGTACTTGGAAGTGCATGATAAAATAGGACTGAGTCAGCATGGCTTCGTCAAGGGGAGGTCATGTCTGACAAATCTGTTAGAGTTCTTTGAGGAGGTAACAAGGAAGTTAAATTTTTGATTTGATTTGATTTGATTTATTATTGTCACATGTATTAACATACAATGAAAAGTATTGTTTCTTGCGCGCTATACAGACAAAACATACCATTCATAGAAAAGGAAATGAGAGACTGCAGAATGTAGTGTTACAGTCATAGCTAGGGTGCAGAGAAAGATCAACTTAATGCGAGGTAGGTCCATTCAAAAGTCTGACAGCAGCAGGGAAGAAGCTGTTCTTGAGTTGGCCTTAGATTTTTGTATCTTTTTCCCGGTGAAAGAAAGTATGTCCAAGGTGCTTGGGGTCCTTAATTATGCTGGCTGCTTTGCCGGGGCAGCAGGAAGTGTATTCAGAGTCAAAGGAGAACCAGTGGATGTGATTTATTTAAATTTCCAAAAGGCCTTTGACAAGGTGCCGCATAGAAGACTGTTAAATAAATTAAGAGCCCATGGTGTTAATGGTAAGATCCTGGCATGGATAGAGGATTGGCTGACTGGCAGAAGGCAGAGAATGGGGATAAAGGGGTCTTTTTCAGGATGGCAGCCGGTGACTAGTGGTGTGCCTCAGGGGTCAGTGCTGGGACCACAACTTTTCACATTATACGTTAACGATTTGGAAGAAGGAACTGAAGGTATTGTTGCTAAGTTTGTAGATGATACAAAGATATGTAGAGGGACAGGTAGTGTTGAGGAAGCAGGGGGGCTGCAGAAGGACTTGGGCAGATTAGGAGAGTGGGCAAAGAAGTGGCAGATGGAATACAATGTGGAAAAGTGTGAGGTTATGCACTTCGGAAGGAGGAATGGAGGCATAGACTATTTTCTAAATGGGGAAATGCTTAGGAAATCAGAAACACAAAGGGGCAAGATTCAAGATTCTCTTAAGGTTAACATGCAGGTTCAGTCAGCAGTTAGGAATGCAAATGCAATGTTAGCATTCATGTCGAGAGGGTTAGAATATAAAAGCAGGGATGTACTTCTGAGGCTGTATAAGGCTCTGGTCAGATCCCATTTGGAGTTCTGTGAGCAGTTTTGGGCACCATATCTAAGGAAGGATGTACTGACCTTGGAAAAGGTCCAGAGGAGGTTCACAAGAATGATCCTTGGAATGAAGAGCTTGTCGTATTGAGGATTCTGGGTCTGTACTCATCATAGTTTAGAAGGATGAGGGGGGGATCTTATTGAAACTTAGAGGAAACTGCGAGGCCTGGATAGAGTGGACGTGGAGAGGATGTTTCCACCAGTAGGAAAAACTAGAACCAAAGGGCACAAGGCTAAAGGGACGATCCTTTAAAACAGAGATGAGGAGGAATTTCTTCAGCCAGAGAGCGCGAATCTGTGGAACTCTTTGCTGCAGAAGGCTGTGGAAGATAAGTCATTGAGTGTCTTTAAGACAGAGATAGATAGGTTCTTGATTAATAAGAGGATCAGGGGTTATGGGGAAAAGCCAGGAGAATGGGGATGAGAAAAATATCAGCCATGATTGAATGGCAGAGCAGACTCAATGGGCCGAGTGGCCTAACTCTGCTCCTATGTCTTATGGTGTGGGTGAGGTGGGTCCACTGCCACTCTGCTTGAGATCGATGGGGAGGGAAGGGGGGCTGCTGCCACTCTGCCGGAGATTGGTGGAAAGAAAGGGGGTCCGCTGCCACTCTGCCTGAGATCAGAGAGGGGGGAAGGGGCCCGCGATCAATCTGGGTGGCAGGGTTGTAGGGGGATAAGGGGTCAGTAATGTTGTGGGGGGTGGGGCAATGTCTGTGGGGGCCGGGGGGAGGCATTATCCAGTCCGGGAGGGATGTGGTAGGGGAGCCACATTCTATCATTTTTTTTTCTGCACATGCGCAATTGGAGGCACCGATTGGAGCTGCAGAGTTTCAGGTGCGTTAAGCCCCGCCCATAGGTTTGTGCAGCACGATTCAGAATCGCTGATATTTTTGCAGGCAGCGTGCATATGGGGCGCCTCAGAACCGGTCTAAAAGTCGGATGTGAAACACTTTCAAGTCCGCCCAGCAGTTAGAATCGAAACGGTAAAATAGGGCCTTCAGTCCTCCTGTTCAATGTGAAACATTATTCTTTATCTATGGTCATCTGGGATAATGGTGATTTTCAGATGCATGTAGGCTACAGAGTAGGTGCGTCTCTCATGAGTACAGACTGTCCCATCAGTCTCGAGCTCATGATGCCAGATCATGATCACTAACTCATTACTATAACTATTCTACTAACCCATAATGCTTTGCCAAAGAGCCAGTAAGTCCTGTCTGAGCAAGGCTGGAAAGAACGTCCAATCAGAACACTTACCTTGTAAGGGAAGAATTGGGTGCACGTTGGAATCTTCTGGAAACAGGTGACTTGATGCGACTGGAGTAGATTCTCTGTTCCCTATTGACAGTTACCAATTGAAGTCAAGATCTGATTAAGCGATTACATATCCAATCAATATTTGAACAGACTTGTCAGTTTTTGAATATCTGATACACTATGTGTGATCCTGTCAGACATGACGGCTGAAATTTTATTGTTGAGGGAAATTTTCCAGCAATGGGCTGCGTTTAAGCATAACTGCTTAGGTGGCAGCCATTTTGAATAACTAAAGCAGAGCAGGCAACCAGAGAGGAGGCTGTGACCACAAAGGGCCACTCCCACACTCCCAAAGACACATACAAAGGGGTTCCCCTCATCCAGTGGGTCCTACCACCCTGTCACCTAATTTTTAAAATTCAACTTGCCTTCTCGATGGCACTTCAGTGTTGAGGTACCCTCATGTTGTCCAGCCTGCCTGAGTGGCACCCTCTCACGAAGGCAATGCTGAAGCTCCAAAGCTGCTGCCCTCTGATTGGGCCAGCAGCATCTATAGGCTGCCCGCCATCCGTTATTGGACAGCCAATTAAGAGGCAAACTCCAGGAAGATTGCCAATGTTGTCCTTTCACCCATCCTTCGAGTCATGGGAGCCTCACATGGTCCGGGCATCAGGACTTAACCCCCATCCACTAGCGATAATACCACTGGTAATGGCCTAGTGGTATTATTGCTAAACTATTAATCCAGAAACTCGGCTAGTGTTTTATGGATCCGGGTTCAAATCCAACCACGGCAGATGGTGAAATTTGAATTCAATAAAATAATTTGGAATTAAGAATCTGCTGATGACCATGAAACCGTTGTTGATTGTCTGAAAAACCCATCTGGTTCACTAATGCCCTTTAGGGAAGAAAATCCAGAGCCACAGCAATGTGGTTGACTCTCAACTGCCCTCAGGCAGCCAGGGATGGGCAATAAATGCTGGGGAGCCAGTGACGTCCATGTCCAACAAATGAATAAAAAAACCCAAAGGCCTGGTTAACAGATGCAAGTAAAATGTAAGACATAATGATACATATGAGGTGGTAGGAAGGTTCCAATTGTGCCTTGATGAAGCATCTTAGTTGTTTTTATACATTAAAAGCAGAATATAAATGCACAAAGGTTTTTGGAGGCTAGCTTGTCAGGCAACATGAGTTTAGTCAATGTTCATTGATATATATTTCAGTTAAAAATTGCCATAGCAACATATATGCACCAATAACTAAATATACCCCAGTTCCTCAGTTGTAGGAAATCAGTGTTGATGTATGAAGCAATGATTTACTGAGCTCAGTGCCGGGCAGAATGTAGTCCAATAAAGTGCACAAAGTGTCCTCATATATCAGAGAGAATAGCTACAAATATATCAAAATGATATTTTTCCCTAAATTCAATTTTGAATACACTGCTCCTGGTACAACATTAAGCTTGATCTTGGTTTCTACTTTTTACTTAAACAAAGCATTAAATTATCACAGTTTACAGATTCAGGAAGGGGTAAAGCAACAAGACAAGAATTAGGAATTAATAAGCTAACCAAGTTTAGAGAGGATTAGAAGTCACCAAGTCAGCGGGTGGAATTTAAGTTCAATTAATAAATATGGAATTGAGTTTGTTGTCGATTGTGGGAAAAACCCATCTGGTTCTCTAATGTCTTTCAGGGAAGGAAATCTGCCATCCTTATGTGGTCTGGCCTACATTGACTCCAGTGCCACAGCAATGTGGTGAACCCCCACACCCGCCCCACAACTATCCTCCTTGACTCTCCCTCACCTGATTCACCCTCACTCTGATTTCCTCTAACCCCCTGACTACTGACCCTGATTCTCCAATGCCCCATCAACCCAACCTGACCCAACTTCACACCCTGCCCATCTGCCACCATACCTCCTTTCCCTTTACCCAAAAATCCCCTTACCCACCTTATCTGCTTACCCCCTTACCCACCTTAACCCCTTACCCACTTAACTTACCCAGCCTACCCCCTTGTCCAATTACCTCACCTGCCCTTACGCATCCTGCCACCTTACACCTTTCCCACTCTACCCGCTTACTCACTTACCTACCTTACCCCCTTACCCACTTACCTTGTCTATTCTACCCCCTCATGCCATTTTCAAAGAAGCTTTGGGACATTTAAACTCTTTGGGTGGGATTTACCACACAACTCGCCACGTGTTTTGCGATGGCAGGAGGTGACATTGGCTGGTAGCGGGATCTTCTGGTCCCGGGGTTTTCCGTTGACTGCACCCCTCATCGCCAGGTGTGCCATTGGCAGGACAGAAGATCCCCCCCCCCCGGCATGAGCAGCTGGAAAGTGCCGGCCGGCATTCTTTGGTTCCTCCATGGAGAGATTTCCCACGGCGGAGACAGTGAGCCATTGGCTGCCGGCTGCATTTTCCAGCCCTGACAAAGTCCATGGGCTTTTGCATGACTCAACCGCACTGCCGCTGGAGGCCCTGCCATTGGAGAACCTGCCATGAGGGGTCAAGTTCGGTGTGACTGGAAGATCCTTTGGCAGAAGGGTCTGGAAAATCCCGCTCTTTGTTTACCAGAAAATAATCACTAGTGACGTAAAGAAGGGTGTGGCATCTGTGTGGATTTCCTTCTCTGATGTCTCTAAGGCTTCCTGTCTGGAATCAGGTTGGAAGGATCCTCCATTCAAGGATGGCCCAGAAAAAGTGGAGGAAGGTAAGTGGGAGTTTTTTTGCCTGGTGAGTGTTGGAAATGGGGGTTCTACCTCTAACTGGAGAATTGGGCCTTTATGAAAGCTGCTTCCAGTGACCTTTCTAGCAGTGAATTCCAGGTCATAATTACTCATGTGTAAAACCTGGTATAATCTGACCTTCTGATCTATAGTCAGAATCTGAGCAGCATTTTCAAACCTGCTAAATTCTGAGGATACACAGCAATTAAACTCTGAATGACCCCACTCTCAATGTATTGAACTTTGTGATTTCAAATGCCAAGCATTCAGGGAAATTGCACCTCACAGCCTTAAAATGATACAAATCTACATTTTAGCAGCAGAATGATACCCAAGGTGAAATTTGGTGGCTGGTCCGTCCCCCCCACGCCCTCACCCCCACCATTGTCAGTGGTAACTTCAATGGAAGAGCTGTGAGATGCTGGAACATTGAAGATTTGATGTCTTCATAAACTCACCGTTTTAACTCTGCTCACTGGTAACAATTTTGACCAACACTCACACTCCCACTGCTAAGTAGCGCTGCGTGTTTTTTATTCATTCAGGGGATGTGGGTGTTGCTGGCTGGGCCAGCATTTATTGCCCATCCCTAATCGCCCCTGAGAAGGTGGTGGTGAGCCGCCTTCTTGAACCATTGTCATCACTGAGGTGTAAGTGCACCCATAGCGCTGTTAGTGGGGGGACTTCCAGGAATTTGAACCAGTGAAGGGTTAGCGATATGTTTCCAAGTTAAGGTGGTGAGTGACTTGGAGAGAATGTGTAAGGGGTAATATTTCTATGCATCTTCTGCCCTTGTCCTTCAAGGTCCTACTCTCTTTCTCATCCTCCGCCATTCTCAAACTTTGGGTCCTCAATTGTTGAATGGTGTCTACTGCAGTCCCAATGCCTGAAATCCTCATAAGGCTGCTGGCATTCTGCTGCAACCCCGAGCACACACCTTCAGCAATAAACAAACCAGACAACATCTGATCACTTGCTTCACTTCACTGCTGACTGCAGGCTCGCTGTCATCTCTCTCTCCATTGTGCAATCAGACTATTTGTCTCAGTTCCCTGGATGCAGGCGACTCCATCCAAATGTGTTCCTTGTTCTGCCTGCAAGTTAACAAAACAGAAGTTTGCATTCAAATAGGGCAAACGGCCAGATAACAGTTACAGCACAAAGAGAACATGAAGAACATTAAACAGAGTCAGAGCGAGCTATGTCAGGGAAGGGTAGGTCAGGAGGTCCGGATACATCAAGGTAAGGCATATAGGGAAAAGAAGAAAAAGACAGGTAAGGTCAGGTGAGGTGAGGTAAGCCAGTCGAGCAGGGTGCAGTAGGCAGAGCCTTGTCAGGGTGCAGTAGGCCGAGTCTTGTCAGGGTGCAATAGGCCGAGCCTTGTCAAGGTGCAGTAGGCCGAGTCTTGTCAGGGTGCAATAGGCCGAGCCTTGTCAAGGTGCAGTAGGCCGAGTCTTGTCAAGATGCAGTAGGCCGAGTTTTGTCAAGGTGCAGTAGGCCGAGCCTTGTCAAGGTGCAGTAGGCCGAGCCTTGTCAAGGTGCAATAGGTCGAGCCTTGTCAAGGTGCAATAGGCCGAGCCTTGTCAAGGTGCAGTAGGTCGAGCCTTGTCAAGGTGCAGTAGGTCGAGCCTTGTCAAGGTGCAGTAGGTCGAGCCTTGTCAAGGTGCAGTAGGTTGAGCCTTGTCAAGGTGCAGTAGGTCGAGCCTTGTCAAGGTGCAGTATGCCGAGCCTTGTCAAGGTGCAGTAGGTCAAGTCTTGTCAGAGTGCAGTAGGCTGAGACTTGTCAAGGTGCAGTAGGTCGAGCCTTGTCAAGGTGCAGTAGGTTGAGCCTTGTCAAGGTGCAGTAGGTCAAGTCTTGTCAGAGTGCAGTAGGCTGAGACTTGTCAGGGTGCAGTAGGTCGAGCCTTGTCAAAGTCCAGTAGGTCAAGTCTTGTCAGCGTGCAGTAGGCTGAGACTTGTCAGGATGCAGTAGGCCGAGCCTTGTCAGGGTGCAGTATGCCGAGCCTTGTCAAGGTGCAGTAGGCTGAGACTTGTCAGGGTACAGTAGGCCGAGCCTTGTCAGGGCGCAGTAGGCCGAGATTTGTCAGGGTGCAGCAGGCCGAGTATTGTCAGGGTGCAGCAGGCCGAGTATTGTCAGGGTGCAGCAGGCCGAGTATTGTCAGGGTGCAGCAGGCCGAGTATTGTCAGGGTGCAGTAGGCCGAGCCTTGTCAGGGCGCAGTAGGCCGAGATTTGTCAGGGTGCAGCAGGCCGAGTATTGTCAGGGTGCAGCAGGACAAGCCTTGTCAGGGTGCAGTAGGCTGAGCCTTGTCAGGATGCAGTAGGTCGAGCCAATCAGGGTGCAGTAGGCTGAGCCAATCAGGGTGCAGTAGGCTGAGCCAATCAGGGTGCAGTAGGCCGAGCCAATCAGGGTGCAGTAGGCTGAGCCAATCAGGGTGCAGTAGGCCGAGCCAATCAGGGTGCAGCCATGCCAGTGTAGGTGCAGGACAGGGTAGGACAGAGCAGTACAAAGACAGGATAAGATCACAAAGCAGGACATTTACAAAGCAGGATATGGTGTAATACAGGCAGGGTAACATTGTGTGAAACACAAAGAGTCAGATAGGGAGGGGGCAGGAAAAGAGAAGCAGAGAGCAGAGTAAAAGCTGGACAAACAGTGCAAGAGGTAGAGTGGGATAATAGAGTTTGGCAAAGAGGGAGCCCAGCATAGCAGAATTACCAATACTCTGTTCACAGGAAGTCACTCAGGAAACGTGTGTTGTTCCTATGGTTATGTTGCTAGCTCCTAATAATTCAGCTTTCAGATTATATTTCTATTGTATTATTATTGAAAGAATATACACAAAGTCAATAATTTAAAACAATTACAAACCACTTAACAAAATACTTTAAAACGAAATTAGAATCAATTTTGTACAAGAATATTATGGGATAGATTGGGTCCGTAACAACCAATTTGCAGGCAGTATAGAATCATAAGTTACGGATCTTACCTGCTGTTCATGCCACCCTCCTGTTGCAGCGAGCGAGGAGAATGTGGCGGGCAGCCAAATCTCTATTCACTGCAGCGGGATGGGAAAATCCCATCGGCATGAACGGTGATAAAATTCCGGCCACGGAGTTTTATAGTATAGGAAGAGGCCTTTCAACCCATCATGTCTGCAACAACCATCAAACATCTATCTATTCTAATCCCATTTTCCAACACTTAATCTGTAGCCTTGTATGTTATGGCATTTCAATTGCTCATCTAAATGTTGTCAGGGTTCCTGCCTCTCTCCCTTTCAGGCAGAAAGTTCTAGATTTGTTTATAGTAAAGTGAGTTTGCACATTCTCCCCGTGGGTTTCCTCCGGGTGTTCCGGTTTTCTCCCACACTCCAAAAATGTGCGGGTTAAGTTGCTTGGCCATAATAAATTGCCCCTTACTATCAGGGGGATTAGCAGGGTAAATATGTGGGGTTACAGGGGTAGGATCTGGGTGGGATTATGGTCGATGCAGGTTTAAAGGGCTGAATGGCCTCTTTCTGCACTGGTGCTGACCAGCTCCAAGTGAGCCCAGCTTGGCAGCCATAACACGCTGCAGGTGGGCTAACGCAGCGGATAGACTACACAGGGGGTGGGCTACACAGCGGGTGGGCTACACTGAGGGTGGGCTGCACTGCGAGTGGGCTGCGCTGCGGGTGGGCTACACTGGGGGTGGGCTACACTGGGGTGGGCTAATGCAGCAGGTAGGCTACACTGCGGGTGGGCTGCACAGAGGGTGGGCTAATGCAGCAGGTAGGCTACACTGGGGGTGGGCTACACTGCGGGTGGGCTGCACTGCGAGTGGGCTGCGCTGCGGGTGGGCTACACTGGGGGTGGGCTACACTGGGGTGGGCTAATGCAGCAGGTAGGCTACACTGCGGGTGGGCTACTCTGCGGGTGGACTACACTGCGGGTGGGCTACACTGGGGGTGAGCTAACACTGGGGAAACGGCTAACACTGGGGTGGGCTACACTGAGGGTGGGCTAACGCAACAGATAGGCTACACTGGGGGTGGGCTAACACTGGGGGTGGGCTACACTGGGGGTGGGCTAACACTGGTGGTGGGCTAACACTGGTGGTGGGCTAACATTGGGGGTGGGCTAACACTGGGGGTGGGCTACACTGGGGGTGGGCTAACACTGGTGGTGGGCTAACACTGGTGGTGGGCTAACATTGGGGGTGGGCTAACACTGGTGGTGGGCTACACTGGGGGTGGGCTAACATTGGGGGTGGGCTAACACTGGGGGTGGGCTACACTGGGGGTGGGCTACACTGGGGGTGGGCTAATACTGGGGGTGGGCTAACACTGGTGGTGGGCTAACACTGGTGGTGGGCTAACACTGGGGGTGGGCTACACTGGGGGTGGGCTACACTGGGGGTGGGCTACACTGGGGGTGAGCTAACACTGGGGGTGGGCTAACACTGGGGGTGGGCTACACTGGGGGTGGGCTACACTGGGGGTGGGCTAACACTGGGGGTGGGCTACACTGGGGGTGGGCTACACTGGGGGTGGGCTACACTGGGGGTGGGCTAACACTGGGGGTGGGCTAACACTGGGGGTGGGCTACACTGGGGGTGGGCTACACTGGGGGTGGGCTAACACTGGGGGTGGGCTACACTGGGGGTGGGCTACACTGGGGGTGGGCTACACTGGGGGTGGGCTAACACTGGGGGTGGGCTACACTGGGGGTGGGCTACACTGAGGTGCCATGGGACATCTGTCCCTAACTGGGGAAGAAGTCCTGCCCTCAGGAGCGGCCAGCCAATCCAGTTGGCAGGCTGTTCCATCAGTATTAGCGATGCCAAGTGGGTGCAACGAGGAGGAAGGGAGAATCGCAGGGATTCTGGAGACAGCTATTTTGGCCACAGAGGGCTTGGGCAGTTTGGGGAGAAGGGCCGGGGGTTGAGGTTGGCATGTTTTATGGAGCAAGCAGGCAAAAAGAAAGGAGGGGGTGGGGGGCACTATCTATCCCCAATCTGCAAAATGCATCCATGAAGATAGAATCCCCTCTTCCTCCCTGCCCTTTTTAAAATAGTAGCCTGCCCACTCTGGCCAGACTCACTAATGAGTGAGGCGGTCTATTATTGGGCTAAGTTGGCTGCAGCTCAATTGACCCTTCATTCAATTAAAAATGGTGGGTGTTGGGGTGGGGAAGAAGGTGGTGGGGTGGGGGGGGAAGGTGGTGGGGTATGGGGTGGGGGATGGGGTGGGGGGAAGGTGGTGGGGTGGGATGGGGGAAGGTGGTGGGGGGGAGAAGAGTAGAGTTTGATCTTCCCCCACACCCCCTCCCACCGCTGAAAATAAGAGTAAAGAAGCAAAGACTATAATGGGCTGTTCCAGGCAATACACTGATAGTTAGCAACCACGTCAGGAGTGACACTGTGCTCACATATGCATACAGAGTGATTGGTTCGATTATTTGGGGCGGCACGGTGGCACAGTGGTTGCCTTACAGTGCCAGGGACCCGGGTTCGATTCCCGGCTTGGGTCACTGTCTGTGTGGAGTCTGCACATTCTCCTCACGTCTGCGTGGGTTTCCTCTGGGTGCTCCGGTTTCCTCCCACACTCCAAAGATGTGTAGGTTAGGTGGATTGGGCCATGCTAAATTGTCCCTTAGTGTCAGGGGGAACTAACTAGGGTAAATACATGGGATTATGGGGATCGGGCCGGGTGGGATTGTTGTCGTTGCAGACTTGATGGGCTGAATGGCCTCCTTCTGCACTGTAGGATTCTATGACTCTATGACCAGAATCATGGAATGACAGGATACTGAAAGAGGCCATTGGGCGCCATCATTGAGTCAGATTTAGAAGACCTCAGATGAAGTTTTATTGCCTCATCAAACTGACCCTTCTTAAGTGGGCTGGTCTGCCCGTTTTCCAGCACTTCCTCACTAGCAGTCAGTAGGTTTCCCCATGCAGTCGCTCCCATCTCCTGGAGGCTCGATGCCTCTTAACGTTCCTGCTCACACCCTCTTCAGGTCCCTGCCAACGGGACTGGAACCAAGTCTACATCCTGCCTCGACAAGGACTGAGGCAGGAATCAGAAATCCTTCTCCTGCAAAGGTGAAGGATTTCCTGGGCGAGGTGCTGCTGAGTTAGCAACCGGGAGACAGTGTGGGAATGCAGTGGAAATTGTTGTGTCTCGCATTCAACAAAATGTTGCTGCATCGAAGGAAGAAAACTGCGAGTTTTTGAGGAGAATTACCCTGTTTAAAACATCCGTCTCAGTTAGAGAACATGAAATTCCGGACTTGGAAAAAAACAACTGAGGAAAAAATAACTCAAGTCAGGACGGGGATTTGAATATATATAGACTAGGCCGTGCGTTATGGAAGATTTTGCACTGAGGGATGTCGCTTGTTATTCACCGGTAGAGCTTGATGCAGCACAGATGGCTCGAAGCTGAGGTCATTTCATACTATTTGCCATGAAGCAATTATGGCACGGTTATTCAAAGCAGGCCTGCAGATTGTGCGCACACATCGACCGGGGGGCTTTACCAACAAGCTGGGCCCCAATCCGGTTCATGGTCTTTACGAGTAAAAACCTGCTCGTTAATGGCATTGTAGAACTTTGTTCCAGGGAATCCCTGTAGCTGTGTGGGGTTGTGGCTGATGTTGATGAGTGCTTAGCTCAGCGGAATAGGCTGGGAACTCTCAGTCAGAAGGAAGGAAATCGGCATTGCCGTTCAATGTTATAAATAACTTTATGTTGACAACCAGGGAATCCTAACTGGAACAAAAGTCTGTGTTTTCAATGTGTTGTGGGGATGTCGATTGGAGGCTGTGCCAGGGATTTTCCCTGGATATAAAGTTTTCTGGAGTGGCTGCGTGTACTTTCCAAACCGCCTGAGTTTTATAGCCACGCTGAGTTTTATATCCTGCTGGGGCAGATGGATCTATTGTATAAGAACTCTGCATCTCAGCCAAACTTGTCAATGAAAACCATCACTGTCCTCCACTTAACACAACTTATTTGCAGCCAGAGGAAAAAAAATCCCAGAGCATTTGATATTTTAGAAAAATATTGAAAAGTGGTATCACACTCACCTCTGGGCCAGAGAATGGGTTCAAAGACTTGAGCATATAATCGAGGTTGACACTTTTGGTGCTGGGGGAGCGTTGCGCTGTGGCACTGTTGTAAATAACTGCACGTTGGATTAAACATTATATTGGGGCCTCACCTGGGTGGAACTTAAAGTTCCCACACGAGTCTGGAACTCACTATCTGAAAGGGTGGTGGAGGCAGAGACTCTCATAATATTTAAGAAATATTTAGATGTGCATTTGCGATGCCAAGGCATACACTGCTATGTGTCAAGCGCTGGAAAATGGGATTAGACTCGCTGGGTGGTTTGCCTTTGACTGGCAAAGACGTGGTGGTCCGAAGGGCTTTTTTCTGTGCTGTAGACCACTATGACTCATAGAATCCTACAGTGCAGAAGGAGGCCATTTGGCCCATCGAGTCTGCACCGACCACAATCCCAACCAGGCCCAATCCCCATAACCCTATGCATTTACCCTAGCTAGTCCCACTGACACTAAGGGGCAATTTAGCATGGCCAATCCACCTAACCCACACATCTTTGGAGTGTGGGAGGAAACCGGAGCACCTGGAGGAAACCCACGCAGACATGGGGAGAATGTGCAGACTCCGCACAGACAGTGACCCAAGCCGTGAATCGAACCTGGGTCCCTGGCGCTGTGAAGCAGCAGTGCTAACCACTGTACCGCCCAATCTATTTAAAGAAGAGCAGTTTAATTTTCCTAAGTGCCCTAGTCAATATTTATCCCTCAAAGCATATCATGTGGCCATTTATTGCACTGCTGTTGTAGGATCGTGCTGTGCACAGATGTGCTGTGACCAGTATAATCTAGATGCCTTTGTTCTTTCTCCTTCTCCCTTTCTCCCTCTCTCTCTCTCTGGTTGGTAAACCAGGCACAATTTCCATGTTTAGTTAACCTGGCTAGGACAAATCTGACCACACCTGGAAGTATGCAAATCTGGGTGAGCAGGGCTAATTCGAGGCAACAGTTCCAGTGTGACTCTACTAGATGCAAATTGACCACCTGGTGAAGTATAGCTTCCTGAACTCGAGGGACGCTCCAGAGAAACATAGCTGACTTTTCACCCCCAGAAGACTGCCAAAGAGCCATTCATCAGGTGGTTTCATTGCCTGTGAATTTCAGGATCCTGTCAATTCCTTGCTTTCTGTTTTAAATTATATTTTAGCCCTCTAAAACCAACATGCAGTAATGTCCAGGGGATAAGATGATTGATATCTAACCTATAATCATAGAATCCCTACAGTGGAGAGGGAGGCGATTCGGCCCATCGAGTCTGCACCGACCACAATCCCACCCAGGCCCAATCCCCATAACGCCACATATTTATCCTGTTAATCCCCCTGACACTAGGGGGCAATTTAGCATAGCCAAATAACCAAACTCTCACAGCTTTGGAGTGTGGGAGGAAACCGGAGCACCCGGAGGAAACCCACGCAGACACGGGGAGAATGTGCAAACTCCACACAGACAGTGACCCAAGGCTGGAATCGAACCCGGGTTCCTGGCGCTGTGAGGCAGCAGTGCTAACCACTGTGCCACCATGCTGCCCCATAGTTTATGATCAAGTTATCCCAGCTAATGGAGATTGTTCCTTCAGTTTAGCTCGGGCTCCATGGTGTGATAGCCAATCAAATGTTGCCTTGAAGTCAAGAGTGGACGCTACTGCCTGAAGTGACTGAGGGTAAGTGCCAATCACCTGGCACTGTGCCATCTTCCACACTGAAGGCTATCAATGTTTTGTGACACAATGAGGTCACAGTGACAATCTTGTGATCCCGCAGGACAGGTGCTAAGGTATTCCATGTATTGTTTGATCATCTATCTTTGTATTTCTCTCAGGAACCCTTCATAACTAAATGATTGACACAACTGGTTAAATGGCTCTTGTTCAAAGATATCAGCTAACACATAATTAATTCATCTCTGGCCATGTACAGCAGAATGATCTTAGGTCAATTTTAGCAAGATATGTGGCGGGATTGGGTTCTGGGAGCCGCTTTGTAAGGATCTTGTGTTTGGAAGCAGGTTCCAGAGTAAATGGGGAACTCCTGCCCCTGTTGACCCTGAACCTGCTTTATCCCGGGTCGGCCTGGAAGGAAGCGGCTGAATTCCAATCACAGTCAGGTCTTAGTGATGTAATCACCATGCTCCACCCCAGGTGTGGAGGTTACAGATAGTGCGACATGAACCCAAGATCCCGGTTGAGGCCGTCCTCATGTGTGCGGAACTTAGCTATCAGTTTCTGCTCGACGATTCTGCGTTGTCATGTGTCGTGAAGGCCGCCTTGGAGAAAGCTTACCCAAAGATCAGAGGCCGAATGCCCGTGACTGCTGAAGTGTTCCCCAACAGGAAGGGAACACTCCTGCCTGGTGATTGTCGAGCGGTGTCCATTCATCCGTTGTCGTAGCGTCTGCATGGTCTCCCCAATGTACCATGCCTCAGGACATCCTTTCCTGCAGCGTATCAGGTAGACAACGTTGGCCAAGTCACGACAACGCCCTTGCCCTTCTAGATGGTGGAGGCCACAGGTTTGGAAGGTGCTGCCTATGTAGCATTGGTGAGTCACTGCAGAGCATCTTGTTGCTGCTGCTGGTTCACTAATGTCCTTTAAGGAAAGGAAATCTGCCGTCCTTACCTGGTCTGACCTACATGTGACTCCAGAGCCACAACAATGTGGATGACTCTCAACTGCCCTCAGGCAAGTAGGGATGGATAATAAATGCTGGCCAGCCAGCGACGCCCATGTCTCACGAATGAATAAAAGAAAACTGGTCAATTATCAACCTGCAATTCCTTCCAACATGTCTGATGGCAGACAGTGAGAGTAGGAGAGTTTCCTGGTCAGCCATACTGCAGAGAGCAAAGGCAAAACCACTGCAGCACTTTGCTGGGCGTAATCATGGTCACCAATCCCTCTCAGAGTCTGGTACCCCCATGGTCACCAATGCCCTCTCAGGGTCTGGTATCTGGAGATCGGTTTGAAAGATGGAGAGGAAAAATAGCGAGGCTTTGGGAAAGAATTCCCGAACATAGGATCCAAGCAGCTGACAATGTGGCTGCTAGTAGCTGAGCAAAAGAATTTGGGAATTTCCAAGGAATGGTAGGAGGACTGATATCTTGGAAGATTGTAGGGCTGGAAAAGATGATAGGGAGGGATGAGGCTGTGAGGGATTTGGAAACAAGATTAACATTTTAAGGTCAACATCTCAGACCAGAAGCCAATGTAAACAGGTCACAGTCATCATTACCCACACACGCACACACACACACACACACACAGAGGCATACTCACACACACACACACTCACACACTCACCCACACACACACTCACCCACACACACACTCACACACACTCACACACACTCATATACACACGCACACACTCACTCACACTCACACACACACTCACACACTCGCACACACACACACTCAACTGCACACACACGTGCACACGCTCACACTCACACACTCACAGATACACAGTCAGGTACACATCGGCAAACAGTGCAGGTCACTGTGATAAGCCCCACTAGGTCTATGGGGGAATCACTAATTGATTCCCCTGGTAAAAGGCAGAGGCCTGCCCAGCTGAAACTCGGTGGCACAGTGGTTAGCACTGCTGCCTCACAGCGCCAGGGACATGGGTTCATTTCCCGGCTTGGGTCACTGTCTGTGTGAAGTTTGCACATTCTCCCTGTATCTGCGTGGGTTTCCTCCGGGTGCTCCGGTTTCCTCCCACACTCCAAAGATGTGCGGTTTAGGTGGATTGACCATGCTAAATTGCTCCTTAGTGTCAGGAGGACGAGCTAGGATAAATGCATGGGGCTATGGGGATAGGGCCTGGGTGGGATTGTGGTTGGTGCAGACTTGATGGGCTGAAGGTCTCCTTCTGCACTGTAGGATTCTATGATTCCATGACTACCTGAGTCTTTTATAAGGCAGGCCCAGGACTGGGCCTGCTGAAGGGTAGTAATAAACTATGTTCCTTCCTGAGTTATTACAGCCTCGCTCACTCGCTCACTCACTCACACTCACACAATCACACTCACTCACTCACTCACTCACTCACTCACTCACTCACTCACTCACTCACTCACTCACACTCACTCACACATATAATAATTGCACAGCAAGTCTTTTCTGTGGCAGAATGTTTTCAGAAGGAAACAAATTGTACAGGAAATGATTCAGGGGAAACATATCACACAATGATAAGGCTTCTCAAGTGACACACATGATATTTACAGTTATGAAAATGCTGGAAACCACTTCCAGTCGGCTAACCCATTGAAGTGCTCTCCTTGTAGGGAGCAGATTGCTGCAGTTTTAAATAAAAGTACAATAAAACAGATCATTGTTTTGCAGCCATGTAATAATTATAACATGTGAATAGATTTGCAGCTAGTATCCACTTCCCATTATGTCACACTTACTTCCTGTCTGTCCGATCTCATCCCATGCTTTTTTATCTCACAGTGACGGATATTCTGTTCTGTTACTATTGCACATAATTTCAGCCATGTTTTTCTGTTGCCTCCATTTGCCGATAAATCCATCACTTTGGAGGGGATCAATCAGGCCTCGGTTCTGATGGACAACCAATCATTTCCAGACATGTCACCCATCCATCCGGGTAGTGGATCTGCCGGGGGAAGTTTGCAGGGGTCAGACAGTTAAGAGGCAGCCTAGAGGATTGGCATCTAATGAGGTGCAGCGGGCAGGGTGAAAAGTCAGAAGGCTAAATGGGAGCTGGGTGTTTAAAGGGAGGCTGGCAATGCCCTGATTGACTGTGCCTTCTGGGTAGCTGACTGGAGCGGTCAAAAGAGTAGAACAGCACAGAAGGGGAAGGACAGCCCCAAGGTCCACAGGTACAGCACTTGAGGTCAGAGTGGAAAGTGTGTGAGGTCAGGGCAGGCACTCTTACCCAAGGAGAAGGTCACAGAGTAGGTGAGCAGCTTGGGAATGGTGCAGAGGTCACGGACCTGGTACAGAAACCGTTTCAACGACCTTTTGTGAGGTGAGTGTTATACCGTTGTCCAGTGGTAGCCACACTCTCTCATCTCTGTAGACTCCTCCTCCATTGATACTGTCTACACTTCCCACTGCCTCGGAAAAGCAACCAGCATAATCAAGGACCCCATGCACCCCGGACACTCTCTCTTCCACCTTCTTCCATTGGGAAGATACAAAAGTCTGAGGTCACGTACCAACCGACTCAAGAACAGCTTCTTCCCTGCTGCCATCAGACTTTTGAATGGACCTACCTCACATTAAGTTGATCTTTCTCTACACCTAGCTGTGACTGTAACACTACATTCTGCACTCTCTCCCTTCATTCTCTATGAACTGTATGCTTTGTCTGTACAGCACACAAGAAACAATACTTTTTACTGTATACTAATGCATGTGACAATAATAAATCAAATCAAATCAAATAAGAGAAGCTCATATATACTCTGAGGCATCACAATTTGTAACCACACATCGGAACACCTGCCCAGGCTACACCTTAACCCTCCATCTCCAGTTCAATGCACTGACCTGACACCCCCCCATCTCACAGTGAGCCCACTCAAATATCCTGCCTACATCCTTAGCACTGAAGGATGCTGAACTCATGGTGCCCTCATGGTGGCACAGTGGTTAGCTCTGCTGCCTCACAGGGATGCGGGTTGGGTTCCCGGCTTGGGTCACTTTCTGTGCAGAGTCTGCACGTTCTCCCCATGTCTCTGTGGGTTTCCTCCGGGTGCTCTGGTTTCCTCCCACAGTCCGAAAGACGTGCTGGTTAGGTGCATTGACCATTCTAAATTCTCCCACAGTGTACCCGAACAGGTGCCAGAGTGTGGCGACTGGGGGATTTTCACAGTAACTTCATTGTAGTGTTAATTTAAACCTGCTTGTGACAGTAATAAAATAAACTTTAAACTCAATCTCTCAATTTCCTCATCGTGGGAGAAGGGTGTACCACTGGGAACAGGACAGAGGCAGGGATGGAGTGATATTCTTGGCCATCCTGATGCCCAATGAAGGAAAACTCCCTGGAGATTGGCTGTGTGGAATCAGTGCAGCCGGTCTCCAATGGAGAGCTGGGGATATCAGAGTGACAGGAATTACAGTGGAGCTCTTCAATATGATTTATCCAGGGAACCTGTTCATTGACATGAAGAGTTAATGAAATGCAATAGCTTCATCTTTCTACCACGCACTGCGGCTCTGATCATTGCTTTTTCCACCAGGAGGGGCATTGCCAGAGGTACAGCGAGAGATGAGGGAGGAGGCAGTGCAGGCCTCAGAGGAGGAGCCTCACTCTGAGGAAGCACTGTGATGCGCGATATAACTCACGAGGCTAGAGATGCTCGAGGAAATAAAGGCTTTTATTGACTACTACAATAGAGCTACCATATATAATACACGATCCCAGACTGAAGGGTCCCAGACAGAGCAGTGACCTTTATACCTCTCCCAGGAGGCGGAGCCCGACTGGGATGTACCATAATAACTATAATACAGGTAGAACAGCCCAACCCTAACCCCAACAGTAACATGTAGAACAGCCCAACCCTAACCCCAACAGTAACATATATACAGACTCATAGTACTGGCCAGACCCTGGCTCAGTACTACCTGGTGGGAACCAACGATGGTTCACCACACACTGTCACATCAGTAAAGCACACCCTCCAACAGCTCAGATATACTCACCTCACTGGGTCCTGAGGCACAAATAGAAAGGGTGGCACAGGATGAGGAGCCCTTCACCTGTGAACTGGAGCTAAAGACTGAAACAGCGGTGGAGCGTCGCATGAGGGGCATATCCGGCTTTGTTTATTTGGACAGATATGCTGAGGCACGGCATGGGTGGGGAGTGGGGGTTATACACTACGTGGGATTTAGGGGAAATGTGTGGTCTTCTGTCAGATTTCTCAGAGGCAAAATGCGCCCTTGTGTTGAAGATGGAGGAGCCCATTGCAGCTATAGCTGCAGCATGTGTCAGGCATTTGAGCGCATGACTGCCTCCATTGAAGGAGTGGCCAACCTCACAGAGAGTCAGACATGGCAGGCCAATGAGTGGATGCAGGCACACAACAATGGTTTCCATTGGATGCTGGAGAACTTGAGAACCATTGATCAGTGACGTTGATGACTGAATCATTCCAAAGTCACCAAGAGCTCTCCCACTCTGGGTTAGCAGGAAGTGGAGGTGGGCAGGGGGAGGAGATAGCCAGGGGTGAGAGTAGTCAGAGCTATCCTCAATGTATTGCCACATCACAGCGTTTCCAGCTGCCATTGGACAGAGACACAGCAACCCAATGACAGAGGCTGTGCGTGGGGATGGGGAAGTCTTTGGAGGGAACTTTGTGGGTTCCACATCCCAGGGGACACCCAGCATGAGGATCTAACCTGTGAAAGGCTGGTACCGAAAAGGCTGCCTCTGGCTCTGCTGCAGTCACAGGGATAATACCATGCAGAAGAGAAAGGGAATGCTGAAAGAGTCTTAGGGAATTAAAACAGAATACTGCCGATGCTGGAAACCTCAAATTAAAACAGAAAATACTGGAAAAACTCCGCAGGTCTGGCAGCATCTGTGGAGAGAGAAATAGAGCTAATGGCTGGAATTGTATCGCCCCGCCCACCACGGGAATCGGAGCGGGCGAGGGGCAGACAATGGGAAGGTCCGTTGAATCGGGTGGGATTTTACGGTTTCGGGATGAGCGAGACCGTAAAATCTTTCCAGCATCGGCAGCTCACCCAGTGAGGCGAAAGCTTATGGTATTTGCTACCAAATAAACCTGTTGGACTTTAAACTGGTGTTGTGAGACTTCTTACTGGTCAATCTTTGCCAGGCTATCTTACTATTGCTCTTCTTCCCCTGAGGAAACTGCTCTCTCCCTAACATCCTCTGGTGCCAATTCATTCCTGAAGTGCCAGGTCTGCCAAGCGCAGCACAGAACCGCTATCCAGGAGAGCCTTGTTGGTCCACGTTTAAGGGCAGTCCCAGGGCTGTTCAGTTACCTGAACTATATTTTAAGGGAGCGAGTGGCACCTATTATACCTCTCGTGTGCCTCGGGTAGTGGAGTGCCACAGCTAGGTCTTCAGCAAGTAACCTCATCACTCAGGAGTCATCCACTGAGTCTATGCGAAGAGCTGTAGTTCCTCCGACGGCTGAAAGATAAAGGTGTTTATGACAACTCCCTGGAAACTGCACAAATCTGCCAGATCCTCTTACAGTTTTCTTTTATACATTCATGGGACATGGGCATCACTGGCTAGGCCAACATTTATTGCCAATCCCTAGTTACCCTTGAGACTTTGTGATTGATACAACTGAGTGGCTTGCTAGGCCATTTCAGAGGGCAGTTGAGAGTCAACCATATTGCTGTGGTTCTGGAGTCACATGGAAGTCAGACCAGGTAAGGACAGTAGGTTTCCTCCCTAAAGGACTTTAGTGAACCAGATAGGTTTTTCCAGCAATCGACAATGGTTTCATGGTCATCAGTAGATTCCTAATTCAAGATATTTTTTATTGAATTCAAATTCCACCATCTGCCATGGCGGGATTGTTGTTGTGTAAAAGCTGCACGTTAAATGAGTGAAACCCTTATGATTTACAAATACACCTGACGAGTCCATAGATGACCTGATCATCCAATGGGTGCTGTCGATAGTGTCCTGAAGCTACGCTGGCCATCCTGTTGGAGTGTACAGCCCTCTGGGCTTGATTGACACATCTGCATTGAACATCATGTACTGTGATGCCTTCTGATACCAGCTATCCATCAGTCATGGGCTCTGGTCTGGCTGCACCCAGGAGAATACACCAGCCTGGGCACAGATCTATCCATGGCTCAGCCTCCATGACCTGTCAGAACAGCAGCAGCTCCAGACACTGGGTATTAGCTAATACCCAATCAGCATTGGGTAACTGCTGACCTAATGCCATTAGAAGCAGGAGGCCTGCTATTGGCTGTCATGGTCAACTCAGAAAGCCAGGGTAATACTCTGGGGACCCGGATTCAAATCCCACCCCAACAGATGGTAAAATTTTGAATTCAATAAAAATCTGGAATTAAAAGTCTCGGTAATGGTAACCACAAGACAACCATCGATTGCTGTAAAAACCCACCTGGTTCACTAATGTCCTTTAGGGAAGAAAATCTGTTTTAAGTTTAAGTTTATTTATTAGAGTCACAAGTAGGCTTACATTAACACTGCAATGAAGTTACTGTGAAAATCTCCTAGTCGCCACACTCCGACGCCTGTTTGGGTACACTGAGGGAGAATTTAGCATGGCCAATGCACCTAACCGGCACATCTTTCGGACTGTGGGAGGAAACTGGAGCACCCAGAGGAAATCCATGCAGACACATGGAGAATGTGCAGACTCCGCACAGAGAGTCACCCAAGCCGGAATTGAACCCAGGTCTCTGACGCTGTGAGGTAGCAGTGCTAACCACTGTGTACTGTGCTGCCATCCTTACCTGGTCTGGCCTACATGTGACTCCAGAGCCACAGCAATGTGGTTGGCTCTCAAATGCCCTCTGAAATGGCCTAGCAAGCCACTCAGTCCTCGGGCAATTAGGGATGGACAATAAATGACCTAGCCAGCGACACCCACATCCCATGAAAGAATAAAGAAAACCATACCAGGGCTCAGCTGCAGTCATCTACAGAATTTCAAAATCCAGAACCTTTCCCTACATCTCTGCACCTCTCTCCCTCACTTCCTTCCTTTAAGACACTTCTCAGAATCTCTTTGAGCAGTCACCTGAACTAATAACTCCTCTGTGGCCCAATTTCTCTCAGCGCACTTGTGGAATTGTCAAGATTTGGATGTAGAATAATGAGTGGGGTTATTTACAGCAATGAGTTTTATTCAATGTTTTAAAAAAATTAAACTGAAAGTGTGGATATCAATATTGTGCATTTACATAGCGTTTTAACTTAGCAATACATCCCAAAATGCATCACAGGAATGTTGTCAAACAAGAGGCCAGAAGTGAAAGGAATTGATACCTCAGAGAGATTCCAGAGATAGGCAGGGATGAGGCCATGGAGGGATTTGAAAACTAGCTTGGGAATTTGAATATTAAGGCATTACTTAACCGTGAGTCAATGTAGGTCAGAGAGCACTGTGGAGCTCTGAATTGGTGTCATGATTCAGATTTTGGGAAGAAGCATGTGCCCAAACTGGATAATAAACCACATGCCTTCAACACTCACATTCCTCTGTGATCATTTTTGGAATTGCCTTAGCCTCCACAAGATTTTGGAACCTCGGAATTGCTGGATTAGAAACAGGCCAAAGCCTGTTCATCCCTTTGCCACCCTGGCCTGCCTGCAGTTTAAGATAAGACCCACCTTGTGCCCCAGGCCATTTCCACTCGAATTCCTTGGCCATGATTACCCCAAGAACCGGTCCCACTGCCTTAACTACTCTGAATGACTTTGAACAACTCCTTGGGTTCTTCCACATTTCTTCCACATTTGCAGCAAAGTTATAAGGAATTTTTCAGTGCTTGTTTCCACATGCCAAGAGTACTACATTCAGCGTTTCAAAAAAAAATCTCTCAGCTTTTTGGGAGTGTTCCACAGACCACGTTGGAAGCTGTTGTTTAGCTTTACTGGTTTTTCAAGTGGGCGTGCATGCCAGAGAGGTTTGTAAAAGCCAGCGTATTACAAAATAGTTAACCAAATAGCTTCCCTCAATTACTCAGCACTTAAATATATTCTTTCCAAAAAATCAATGAATGCATTATGTTAATCAGAGTTTTTGTAACCATATATGTGTCTGTATATAAATACATATCTTATTATCACAACTTGACTGCTACACTTCCTATGGTGGCACAGTGGTTAGCACTGCTGCCTCACAGCGCCAGGGACCTGGGTTTGATTCCCGGCTTGGGTCACTGTCTGTATGGAGTTTGCACATTCTCCCCATGTCTGCGAGGGTTTCCTCTGGGTGCTCCGGTTTCCTCCCACAGTCCAAAGATGTGCGGGTTAGGTTGATTGGCCATGCTAGATTATCCCTTAGTGTCAGGGGGATGTCAGGGAGATTAGTAGAGTAAATACGTGGAGTTACGGGGATAGGGTCAGGATGGGATTGTTGTCGGTGCAGGCTTGATGGGCTGAATGGCCTCCTTCTGCACTGTAGGGATTCCAAGATTCTATGATTGTAAATGCATGGGGTTATGGGGATAGGGCCTGGGTGGGATTGTGGTCAGTGCAGACACGATGGACCAAATAGCCTCCTTCTGCACTGTAGATCCTATGATTCTACATTACAACAGTGACTGCACTTCACAAATATCGCTGAAAAGAGAGATATATTGTTGAAGCTTTTCAACCTGCATCCATCAGGATAAATAAATGCAAGGATACCAAATTTCAAATTATCGCAACAATTTTTATCACGGGAGAAAAGGGTGCTGAGTGGTTGGCAAGTCAACTCTGATTGGCTAGAGTCTTCATACAATTCCTATAGTGAAGAAGGAGGCCATTTGTCCCAGCGAGTCTGCATTGACTCCCCGAAAGACATCTCGCCCATCTTACGGGCTTGGCTGACTAGCGAGTTTTTGGTGTAGCTATTAGCACACTCAGGATTGTTCAGCTAGTGTTTTCTAGATAAACAATCGAGTTTGTTATGTGGCTCATTTGCTAGAAGTGATAGGGACCATCCTCTACAAACAAAAAGAATATGTTCAAGCCTTGTGTTTTTTTTTTATTACTTGGGAACTTGGGGAAGCTATAGTTCCAAGTTGTATTCTCCATGGCAATGTTTCAGCCAATCAGACTCACCTTGCCAACCAATCAAAAAAGTTTTAACGTTTATTTATTAGTGCCACAAGTAGGCTTACATTAACACTGTAATGAAGTTACCGTGAAAATCCCCTAGTCGCCAACTCCGGCGCCTGTTTGGGTACAGTGAGGGAGAATTTAGCATGGCTTTCGGACTGTGGGAGGAAACCGAGGAAACTAACACAAACACGGGGAGAACATGCAGACTCTGCATAAACAGTGACCCAAGCCAGGAATCAAACCCAGGTCCCTGGCACTATGAGTCAGCAGTGCTAACCACTGTGCCACCCAATCAGCACCCTTTTCTCCTGCAGTGTAAGTTGTTGTGATTGTTGGAGATTTGACATTCTTGTGCTTGTCCTGATGAGTACAAGATGAAAAGTTTCAGCAACATTCAAGTCCTGTGCTACCAAGCGGCTTCAGAAATTTGTCTTTGGTTAGAAGATCCTTCAGGGCATCCTGAGGTTGTGAAAGGTGCTTTATAAATGCAAGTTACTGTAAAGTTACAACTCATTTGAGATTCCTGAAGCACTGAACTTTGCCAAAATGGCAGAAAGTTTGGAACAGTTCATTAGTTGGGGTGGAGGTGAGGCCAAAGTAAAACACAAACGGAAATGTTTTAAGAACTAGATTAAAAGTAAAAATGAAAGGCAAATACCTATCCAAAACAAATGAAGGGAGTGTGGAGAGAAAACACCAAGGTGGCTGACTGGTCATGCACAAAGACAAATAAGATGTAAACAGGTATGTTTCTATGAACTAAAGGAATCTAACACTTAGCTAAACAGAGTTATTTACGAGGAACAACTAAGGCGACCATGAGATCAGTTCATAGGATAATGGAAAAAGGAACCAGCGAGAATGGTGGAAGTAATGGGAGAAGTGTTTTCAGTTACGTAAGGAGTCTGAGAACTGTGCACGACTGTTGGACTGTTGATGCTCAAGGGCACATTGTGAAGGACCCATTGTAATATTAAATACTTGACATCAATCTTCATTCTTGAAGACAATGTTAGAATTGAATGATGTAAATGATAAAACTAATGTTAATACCGATGAACAATTTGCTCAGCTGGAATTAAGAAACTGAGAATAAAGAAAGCAGTCAGGCCAGATGACAGTCACCCCTGGGTCCTCAGGGAAATGAGACACGTGCTTTGCGAGTCCCTCGTCTATATTTACATCTACTTTTCACCTCATTTTGGGTGTGGTGGTGTCCAAGTGTGTGGGACAGGTCCAGAGGGACTAAAGGCTCTTTTCCTGTCTATCATTCTTCCTAAGCTTTTCTTTCTTTCCTTCTAAATTATATATTAATCATCTTCTATCAAACGCTTTTCCTGTTCTACACAGCTTACTTCCTGCACTGACAGTGAGATAGATTTTATAAATAACCGGTAATGATTCCTCCCCAACAGCTGTCTTATCCCCACCCTGCTGAATTTCTCAATGTATATATTTCTGGGGTTATGGTATTTATTTGTGAAGAAAGTGGCACATTCCAGGATCATAGAATCCTACAGTGCAGAAAGAGGCCATTCGGCCCATCGAGTCTGCACCAACCACAATCCCACCCAGGCCCTATCCACATATCCCCCCACTAACCCATGCATCCCGGGACACTAAGGGGCAATTTAGCATGGCCAATCAACCGAGCCCGCACATCTCTGGACTGTGGGAGGAAACCGGAGCACCCGGAGGAAACCCACGCAGACATGGGGAGAATGTGCAAACTCCACACAGACAGCGACCCGAGCCGGGATTCGAACCCAGGTCCCTGGAGCTGTGAAGCAGCAGTGCTAACCATTGTGCTACCGTGCTGCTCAGATGCCGATCAGATAATTAAATAGTTCAATCACGGTTGCAGCAATTGATTAGTAACTTAAATGCTGCCACATCAAATCCAGACCCTCCCCACCCAGCGCCACCAACCCTGCCCCATCCTGTACCACCAACCCTGACCCTCACCACACAGCATCACCAACCCTGACCCACCCAGCGCCATCAACCCTGACCCACCCAGCACCATCAACCCTGACCCACCCAGCACCATCAACCCTGACCCACCCAGCACCACCAATTCTGACCCACCCAGCACCACCAACCCTGACCCACCCAGCGCCATCAACCCTGACCCACCCAGCACCATCAACCCTGACCCACCCAGCACCACCAATCCTGACCCACCCAGCACCATCAACCCTGACCCACCCAGCACCACCAATCCTGACCCACCCAGCACCATCAACCCTGACCCAACCAGCACCATCAACCCTGACCCACCCAGCGCCATCAACCCTGACCCACCCAGCGCCATCAACCCTGACCCACCCAGCGCCATCAACCCTGACCCACCCAGCGCCATCAACCCTGACCCACCCAGCACCATCAACCCTGACCCACCCAGCGCCACCAATCCTGACCCACCCAGCACCACCAATCCTGACCCACCCAGCACCATCAACCCTGACCCACCCAGCGCCACCAACCCTGACCCACCCAGCACCACCAATCCTGACCCACCCAGCACCACCAACCCTGACCCAACCAGCACCATTAACCCTGACCCACCCAGCGCGACCTATCCTGACCCACCCAGCACCACCAACCCTGACCAACCCAGCACCACCAACCCTGACCCACCCAGCACCACCAACCCTGACCCACCCAGCGCCACCAATCCTGACCCACCCAGCACCACCAACCCTGACCCACCCAGCACCACCAACCCTGACCCACCCAGCACCACCAACCCTGACCCACCCAGCGCCACCAACCCTGACCAACCCAGCACCACCAACCCTGACCCACCCAGCACCATCAACCCTGACCCAACCAGCACCATCAACCCTGACCCAACCAGCACCATCAACCCTGACCCACCCAGCGCCACCAATCCTGACCCACCCAGCACCACCAACCCTGACCCACCCAGCGCCATCAACCCTGACCCACCCAGCGCTACCAAGCCTGACCCACACAGCATAACCACCACTGACTCACCCATCGCCACCAACCCTGACCCACCCAGCACCACCAACCCTGACCCACCCAGTGCCATCAACCCTGACCCACCCAGCACCATCAACCCTGACCCACCCAGCACCATCAACCCTGACCCACCCAGCACTACCAAGCCTGACCCACACAGCATAACCACCACTGACTCACCCATCGCCACCAACCCTGACCCACCCAGCACTACCAACCCTGACCCACCCAGCACCACCAATCCTGACACACACAGCACCACCAACCCTGACTCACCCATTACCACCAACCCTGACCCACCCAGCGCCACCAACCCTGACCCACCCAGCGCCACCAACCCTGACCCACCCAGCGCCACCAACCCTGACCCACCCAGTGCCACCAACCCTGACCCACCCAGCACCACAAACCCTGACCCACCCAGCGCCACCAACCCTGACCCACCCAGCACCACCAACCCTGACCCACCCAGCACCACCAACCCTGCCCACCCAGCACCACCAACCCTGCCTACCCAGCGCCACCAACCCTGACCCACCCAGCACCACCAACCCTGACCCACCCAGCGCCACCAATCCTGACACACACAGCACCACCAACCCTGACTCACCCATTACCACCAACCCTGACCCACCCAGCGCCACCAACCCTGACCCACCCAGCGCCACCAACCCTGACCCACCCAGCGCCACCAGCCCTGACCCACCCAGCGCCACCAACCCTGACCCACCCAGCGCCACCAACCCTGACCAACCCAGCTCCACCAACCCTGACCCATCCAGCGCCACCAACTCTAACCCACCCAACGCCACCAGCCCTGACCCACCCAGCGCCACCAACCCTAACCCAACTGTACCACCAACGCTGAGCCACTCCACAAGCACCATCAACCCTGACCCTCACCACCCAGTACTTTTTGTCTGCGTAGCTTCCCCTTGTCCTCATCATTGCCAGCAGATCCCATGTACTCACTAGGATATATCCATATCCATTCCGCAGGTTCTGCCAAAGCCAACTTTGTTCCCCAACTCATGCAACCATATTGTCAAAGCTCCCATCCCCATCCCAGTTGTGTAATTGCCAGGACCCCAGTTATGACCTGTCCGATAGATTGTCCTCTGTCCCTTTGCTTTACCAGAAAGGAGGAGGCGGGATTAGGACAATAACTAGCAAGTAGGAAACCTCCAGCTTCTGGGCTCCGCCTCCTGGCACCCACATCAGTGAATCCTGACAGGGCTTCACTGTCACCCCTTTGGCATTGCTCGCCAAAGGTCAACATTGCCGGGTAGATGCCAGTGGTATAATTGTACTGGGAGAGGTTGGCTAGGGGCACGGTAAGTTCTGGAGTACAAGGCTTCAGTACTATTGCTGGAATCTTTTCAGGGCCCATTGCCTGCAACTATTTCTCGGAATCACACAGAGTGAATTGAATTCGCTGAAGGACAAAGAACAAAGAACAATACAGCACAGGAACAGGCCCTTCGGCCCTCCAAGCCCATGCCGTTCCCTGGTCCAAACTAGACCATTCTTTTGTATCCCTCCATTCCCACTCCGTTCATATGGCTATCTAGATAAGTCTTAAACGTTCCCAGTGTGTCCGCCTCCACCACCTTGCCTGGCAGCGCATTCCAGGCCCCCACCACCCTCTGTGTAAAATATGTCCTTCTGATATCTGTGTTAAACCTCCCCCCCTTCACCTTGAACCTATGACCCCTCGTGAACGTCACCACCGACCTGGGGAAAAGCTTCCCACCGTTCACCCTATCTATGCCTTTCATAATTTTATACACCTCTATTAAGTCTCCCCTCATCCTCCGTCTTTCCAGGGAGAACAACCCCAGTTTACCCAATCTCTCCTCATAACTAAGCCCCTCCATACCAGGCAACATCCTGGTAAACCTCCTCTGTACTCTCTCCAAAGCCTCCACGTCCTTCTGGAAGTGTGGCGACCAGAACTGGACGCAGTATTCCAGATGCGGCCGAACCAACGTTCTATACATCTGCAACATCAGACCCCAACTTTTATACTCTATGCCCCGTCCTATAAAGGCAAGCATGCCATATGCCTTCTTCACCACCTTCTCCACCTGTGACGTCACCTTCAAGGATCTGTGGACTTGCACACCCAGGTCCCTCTGCGTATCGACACCCTTTATGGTTCTGCCATTTATCATATAGCTCCTCCCTACATTATTTCTACCAAAATGCATCACTTCGCATTTATCAGGATTGAACTCCATCTGCCATTTCTTTGCCCAAATTTCCAGCCTATCTATATCCTTCTGTAGCTTCTGACAATGCTCCTCACTATCTGCAAGTCCTGCCAATTTTGTGTCGTCCGCAAACCTACTGATCACTCCAGTTACACCTTCTTCCAGATCGTTTATATAAATCACAAACAGCAGAGGTCCCAATACAGAGCTCTTCAGAACACCACTAGTCACAGGCCTCCAGCCGGAAAAAGACCCTTCCACTACCACCCTCTGTCTTCTGTGACCAAGCCAGTTCTCCACCCATCTAGCCACCTCCCCCTTTATCCCATGAGATCCAACCTTTTTCACCAGCCTACCATGAGGGACTTTGTCAAACGCTTTACTAAAGTCCATATAGACGACATCCACGGCCCTTCCCTCGTCAACCATTCTGGTCACTTCTTCAAAAACCTCCACCAGGTTAGTGAGGCATGACCTCCCTCTCACAAAACCATGCTGACTATCGTTAATGAGTTTATTCCTTTCTAAATGTGCATACATCCTATCTCTAAGAATCGTCTCCAACAACTTCCCCACCACAGACGTCAAGCTCACCGGCCTATAATTACCCAGGTTATCCTTCCTACTCTTCTTAAATAACAGGACCACATTAGCTCTCCTCCAATCCTCTGGGACCTCACCTGCGTCCAGTGACGAGACAAAGATTTGCGTCAGAGACTGACATCTGTGATGCTGGGGACCACTGGAGGAGACCGAGATGGATCATCCACTTGGCTGAAGATTGTTGTGAATGCTTCAGCCTTATCTTTTGCACGGATGCACTGGACTCCTCCTCCAGTGAGTTGTTTAACTGTCCACAGCGATTCCCGGCTGGATGCGCCAAGGGCGTGGGTTCAATTTCCATTCCTGCTGAGGTTATTCATGAAGGCCCCACCCTCTGAACCTTGCCTCTCACCAGAGGCGTGGTGACCCTCAGGTTAAATCACCACCAGTCAGCTCCCCCCACCTTCGAAGGGAAGAGCAACCTATGGTCATCTGGGACTTTACCTTTTTATCTGACACTGAGGGATGCGTGGGGGCTACGGGTGGTGAGACCATCGCCATCTACATAATGTACTTCATGGCCTCCTTACCTCAGGACCTATTCTGCATTAGAAACAGCAGCAGTGCAACTGAAGCATTGTTAAATTTGTTGGCTTTTTACCTTGACCAAGCAGCTCAGATATTTGTGAGCCACAGTGTTACACATAAATATGACGGCTTTTGTCCTGTCAGATGCTACAAGAACACTGGGCTCCCATCCATTCTCTCTCTCAACCCCCAGATCCCCACAGAGCTCACTAACAAAACCAAGTGATTACCATAAATATAGTGGCAGAGTGGGGAAAGTTAGGCTGGTTCAGAAGGAGTTACAATGGAGGCAGAACCATTTTGATGTTATTTCAGCAATAAATCCACCACTGGGAAAAAAAACAAATGTTTTATTCATTCATGGGATGTGGGGGTCATTGGCTGGGCCAGCATTTATTGTCCGTCCATGAGGCCATTTCAGAGTCAACCCATCTGGTGTCATGAGTCGGCCAGACCAGGTATGGGTGGCAGATTTCCTTCCCTAAAGGACAGTAGTGAACCACATGGGTTTTGATGACAATTGACAATGACAATGGGCGGCACAGTGGCTTAGTGATTAGCACAGCGGTCTCACAGCACCAGGGACCTGGGTTCAATTCCCGGCTTGGGTCACTAACTGTGTGGAGTTTGCAAGTTCTCCCTGTGCCTGCGCGGATTTCCTCCGAGTGCTCCGGTTTCCTCCGAGTGCTCCGGTTTCCTCCGAGTGCTCCAGTTTCCTCCGAGTGCTCCGGTTTCCTCCGGGTGCTCCGGTTTCCTCCCACAGTCTCAAAGCCGTGCTAGTTGGATGCCTTGGCAATGCTAAATTCTCCCTCAGTGTACCCAAACAGGTGCTGGAGTGTGGCGATTAGGGGGTTTTCACAGTAACTTCATTGCAGTGTTAATGTAAGCCTACTTATGACACTAATAAATAAACTTTAAACAATTGTTTCATGGTCATCATTAGAATTTTAATTCCAGATTTTTACTGAATTCAGATTTCACCATCTGCCATGGTGGGATTCGAACCTGGGTTTCTGGTTTACCAGCCCATAGACAATATCACTGCATCACCACCAACCCCTAACAATAAATATAGGTAAGTACATGAGGCAGCGAAGAATGGGAGGATATATTTTGATAGTGTGCAAGGAGGCTTGTGCATAGCATGAACACCAGCATAGACCAGTTGGACTGAATGACCTGCTTCTGCACTGTAACTGCGATGAGTGGCCTTGTTCAATCAGGTGGATGTTTGGTAATTTTCTAGGCAATTCTTACAGTGGGCATTTTACCCTTATGTGATTAGCTGATCCAGAGAACAGCCTAGCAAATTAGAAGCTAGGTTAAATAAGGACATAAGAACTAGGAGCAGGAGTAGGCCATCTGGCCCCTCGAGCCTGCTCCACCATTCAATAAGATCATAGCTAATCTTTTTGTGGGCTCAGCTCCACTTACTCGCCCGCTCACCATAACCCTTAATTCCTTTATTGTTCAAAAATTTATCTTTTCTTGCCTTAAAAACATTCAATAAGGTACCTCAACTGCTTCACTGGGCAGGGAATTCCACAGATTCACAACCATTTGTGTGAAGAAGTTCCTCCTCAACTCAGTCCTAAATCTGCTTCCCCTTATTTTGAGGCTATGTCCCCTAGTTGTAGTTTCACCTGCCAATGGAAACAACTTCCCTGCTTCTATCTTATCTATTCCCTTCAATATCGTATATGTTTCCATAAGATCTCCCCTCATTCTTCTGAATTCCAATGAGTATAGCCCCAGTCTACTCAGTCTCTCCTCATAAGCCAACCCTCTCAACTCCGGAATCAACCTAGTGAATCTCCTCTGCACCCCCTCCAGTGCCAGTATATCCTTTCTCAAGTAAGGAGACCAAAACTGTACACAGTACTCTAGGTGTGGCCTCACCAGCACCTTATATAGCTGCAACATAACCTTGCTGTTTTTAAACTCCATCTCTCTAGCAATGAAGGACAAAATTCCATTTGCCTTCTTAATTACCTGCTGCACCTGCAAACCAACTACTTGAGATTCTTGCACAAGGACACCCAGGTCCCTCTGCACAGCAGCATGCTGCAATTTTGTACCTTATAATAATAGTCCATTTTGCTGCTATTCTTACCAAAATGGGTGACCTCACTTTTATCAACATTGGTGTCATCTGCCAGACCCTCGCCCACTCACTTAGACTATCTATATCCCTTTGCAGACTTTCAGCATCCTCTGCACACTTTGCTCTTCCACCCATCTTAGTGTCATCTGTGAATTTTGACACACTACACTTGGTCCCCAACTCCAAATCATCTATGTAAATCGTAAACAATTGCGGTCCCAACACTGATCCCTGAGGCACACCACTAGTCACTGATCGACAGCCAGAAAAGCATCTATTTACCCCCACTCTTTGTTTTCTGTTAGTTAACCAATCCTCTATCCATGCTAATACATTACCCGTAACACCGTGCACCTTAATCTTATGTAGCAGTCTTTGGCGCGGCATCTTGTCAAATGCCTTCTGGAAATCCAGATACACCACATCCACAGGTTCCCCATTGTCCACTGCACATGTAATGTTCTCAAAAAGTCCACCAAATTAGTCAAACATGACCTGCCCTTTATGAACCCATGCTGCGTCTTACCAATGGGACAATTTATATCCAGATGTCTTGCTATTTCTTCCTGGGTCTGGAAACCCAGAACAATAGCCTGTAAGTGTGCTCAAAGCACGAGAGTCAACATCTGGGGGAGAGTCAACATCTGGGGAGAGAAACCTTTCTTCAGCTTTGTGTTTGAGGAAATCCTCGGGGTGACTAGTTTAGAGCTCATTCTGCAATGGTGTTAGATGGCACCGTTTTACAGCCAGGCATTTATTGGAACATCAGAATTATTTTCTCACTCTCACATTAACATTGCCGCAGGGGTGAATTGTCACATTCCAGCCACCGAATGATCATCCAACCTGCCCTGGTGGAGCAATCGAGGGGGCTACATACCACAATGTGCTTTATACCACAGTGTATCAGCAGAAACATCAGGCTTCAGGTTCACTCTGACATTTGGTTATCTGTCTCAATGAAATGCTGGACTGAGAGCCATTTTCCTCACAGCTGGTGCTCTTAATGAATTTTCATATTGGATTTTGTATCCAAACAATTCGTCTCCAATGCAAAGTGGCACCCAAAATTAAGCCTGCAAAGGGATTAGTGTCAACAGATGTGTATCCGTTTGAACAGCTAAAAAAATAGGTGACTTAATTTCCATTGCAAATCCTGTTCATATCTGAGCATCTACTAGCACTCTCCAACCTGCTCTCCTGATTCCCACACCTTCTGCTTCTGTTCCCCCTCCTCCCCTCAATACTCCCATCCTCGTGAGTGTGGCCCTCTGTCTCATCCACCATCAGTGCTGCTAACCACAGGTTTGGTGGAACTATTCCTGACCCAATGCCCTTCACTGTGCCCTGCTAAGAGACACAGTTATTGAATGTTCCTCTCAGTAACCCATGTTGCGTCCAGCAAAATTCACAGATCGCCCGGTGGTAGGATTGAAACCAAGTACAGTCCATTACTTTGGACATTCAATGGTCCACTATTAATATAACAACTCTGCAGTTTGCTTCTTCCCTGAACAGTTGTTGTCACTTTCTTTATATGATCACAAACAAACGAATTAGGAACAGGAGTAGACCATTCGGCCCTTCAAGCCAACTCCACCATTCAATAGGATCATGGCTGATCTGATTATGGGTTCAACTCCATATCTGGCCTAGCCCCGATAACCTTTGACTCTTTTGTCAATCAAGAATCTATCAAATTCAATCATTTCTCCTTATTTACTCCAATTAAATCATTTATGGTTTTGAATGACTCAATTATCTAGCAAGGGCGAGTCAATGATCAGTCAGCACAGTTGCACAGTGGTTAGCACTGCTGCCTCACAGCGGCAGGAACCCAGGTTCAATTCCGGTCTTGGGTGACTGAGGAGTCTGCACGTTCCCCCCGTGTCTGCGTGGATTTCTTCTGGGTGCTCTGGTTTCCTCCCATAGTCCAAAAATGTGTGGGTTAGATTGATTGACTATGCTAAGTTGCCCCTTAGTGTCCAAAAATGTGTATGTTAGAGGGGTAAATATGTAGGGTTACAGGCATACGACCTAGGTAAGATGCTCTGTCGGAGATCAGTGCAGGCTCAATGAGCCAAGTGGCCCCCTCCTAAGGGCGGCACGGTGGCACAGTGGTTAGCACTGCTGCCGCACAGAGCCAGAAACCTCAATTCCAGCCTCGGGTGACTGTCTGTGTGGAGTTTGTACATTCTCCCCGTGTCTGCGTGAGTTTCCTTCAGGTGCTCCGGTTTCCTCCCGCAGTCCAAAGATGTGCGGGTTAGGTTGGCTAAGATCAAGCATCAGATCAAGCCCAAGATAGGGTACAATGCCTTTTCTTGTCAGCTTGGATCTTGTATGTCTCTCTTGTGGGGGCCATGTATTGAAGTCAATTTGAATTGTTTTTTTGAGCAAGCAAGAAGATGGATTAAGGGCTCACCCTGTCTACTCTGAGCATTGGCTCTCTAACTTTAAGAATTGTGTAATTTTTTAAATCAAATATTCAATGACCTTTCCTCCACTGCTCTGTGGGGAAGAGAATTCCACAGACTAACAACCCTCTGTGAGGAAACATTTCTCCTCATCTCTGTCTTATTTTTAAACTGTGTCCCTTAGTTCTGGGTCTCTCTCATACAGAGGAAACATTCTTTCAGCACCCACCCTGTCAAGTCCCTTCAGAATCTTATACGTTTCAATAAGATCACCTCTCATTCTTCTAAACTCCAGTAGGTACAGGCACAATCTGTCCAATCTTTCCTCACAAGATAACCCCCTCATCCCAGAGTGAACCTTCTCTGAACTGCTCCTAACACATTGATATCCTTCCTTAAATAAGGAGTCTAAAACTGTACACAGTATTCCAGTTGTGATCTCGCCAACGCCCGGTACAACTGTAGCAATCCCGTTATAATTCCATTCCCCTCGCAATAAACAACAACACTCTATTTGTCTTCCTCCTTGCACACACTCATTCTTCTTACACACCCCTCATCTCTTTCTGTCACATACACCCTCATTTCTCTCTCACGCATTCATCTTCTCTCACACATATTCATTTCTCTCTTACGCACACACGCCCTCTACTCACACACATACTTAATTCCCTCTCTCGCACACTCATCTCTCACACACACTCTCTCTCTCACACTCTCTCTTTCACACACACTCATCCCTCTCACACACTCTCTCTCTCACACACTTTCTCTCTCACACACTCTCTCAGACACACTCTCTCACACACACTCTCTCACACACACTCTCTCTCACACGCATCTCTATCTTACACACTCTCTCAGACAGTCTCTCTCACACACACACTCTCTCACACACACTCTCTCACGCGCATCTCTATCTTACACAATCTCTCACACAGTCTCTCCCTCACACACTCTCTCACACACTTGCTCTCTCACACACCCTCTCTGTCACACACTTTCTCTCTCACACACTCTCTCACATACTCTCTCTCTCACACACTCTCTCACACACACTCTCTCTCACACTCTCTCTCACACGCTCTCTCTCTCACAAACACTCTCACACACACTCTCACACACACACTCTCTCACACACTCTCTCTCACACACACTGTCTCTCACACACTCTCTCTCTCTCACACACGCTCTCTCTCACACGCACTCTCTCTCTCACACGTACTCTCCCTCACACGGTCTCTTTCTCTCACACACTCTCTCTCACACACTCTCCCTCAGACACTCTCTCTTTCACACACACACTCTCTCACACACTCTCTCTCTCACATACACTCTCCCTCACACACTCTCTCCCTCACACTCCCTCACACTCTTTCTCTCTCACACTCTCTCTATCTTTCACACGCTCTCTTGCACTCTCTCTCTCACACACTCTCTCTCGCGCTTTCTTTCTCACACTCTCTCTCACACTCTCTCTCACTCTCTCTCTCACACTCTCTCTCACACACACTTTCTCTTACACACACTCTCTCTCACACACACCTCTCTCTCTCACACACTCTCTCACACACTTTCTCTTACACATTCTCTCTCACACACACTTTCTCTCACACACACTCATCTCTCTCTCTCTCACACTCTCTCTCACACACACTCATCTCTCTCTTTCACACACTCTCTCTCTCACACTCTCTCATACACACTTTCTCATACACTCTCTCTCTCACTCTCTCTCACACACACTCCCTCTCTCACACACACTAATCTCTCTCTTTCACACACTCTTACCCTCCCTCACACACACACACATTCTCTCACATGCATGTTCACCTCTTTCACACACTCTCATCCCGCGCACTTGGCTAATGTACTCCTATCAGCTGTCTGAACAAAAAACCAGTGAAGTCTAGTGAAGGAGGCTGAACGAAACCTATTCCCCAGAACTGACCATTCCCTAACTCCCTTCATTCAACTCAGATCTGATGAACACAAAGTGCTTTAATTATCTCCAAAAAACTGTACCAGTTTGAGCCTCAAGCAACATTTTAACCTGAAAAAAATGTAATATGTTAATTCCCTACCTGCCCTGCCTTTTACAATAATACATATATATCTATTTCACTATGTAATAATTGCACTAATTGCTTTGTACTGAGCAAATGGGATGTGAATCCCAAATTGCAAGTGCCCTTGGGAAATTGTCATCATCTTCAGCTCCTCATTACTAAAAATAGACCCTCTGACTGTGAATCTTAGCTGTTTATCTGTGAAACTGGGAAAAGAATTTTGTGAGGATAACTGTTTGGTACAAAACTCCTGCTTGATTCGGAAAGACAGAGAAGGCCATTCAACCCCTTGAGCCTGTTCTGTCATTCGTTTGGATTATGGCTGATGTGTATCTTAACTCCATCTACCCGCGTTCATTCTGTGACCCTTGCGACCCTTAATCTTTTAGCCTTCACCTTGAAATATTTAATTTTTAATCAACTCTGAGCTTCGGCAGCTTCCTGGGCCGGGGGGAGGGGCGGGGGAGCGGCGGGGGAGGGGGGGGGGGGGGTGGCGGTGTTGGGATGGAAGAGGCAAGTGTCTCAGATTTCCACTACTCTTAGTTTGGGGAAGTGCTTAAGATCATAGAAGCCCTACAGTGCAGACGGAGGCCATTCGGCCCACAGAGTCTGCACCGATAACGATCCCACCCCAGGCCCTAACCCCACAACCCCACACATTTACCCCGCTAATCCCTCTTTCCAACACATCCTGGGACATTATGTGCTATTTAGTATGGCCAATCTGCCTAACCCGCACATCTTTGGACTGTACGAGGAAACCGGAGCACCCGGAGGAAACCTACACAGACACGGGGAGAATATGGGGATTCCACATAGACAGTGACCCAAACCGGGAATTGAACCCAGCTCCCTGAAGCCGTGAGGCAGCAGTGCTAACTATTATGCCACCTTCTTGACATCATCCATCTACAGCCTCACTCTAATTGTAAGGTTGTGTCCCCTTCTTCTGGATTGGAAGTTTAGGGGGGATGTGAGGAAATTATTTTTTACCTGGAGGGTGGTGACAGTCTGGAATGCGCTGCCTGGGAGGCTGGTGGAGGCGGGCCATCCCACATCCTTTAGAAAGTACCTGGATGAGCACTTGGCACATCATAATGTTCAAAGCAATGAGCCAAGTGCTGGCAAATGGGAGTAGGTGGGAGATCAGGTGTTTCTCATGTGTCGGTGCAGACTCGATGGGCTGAAGGGCCTCTTGCACCGTATGATTCTGTGATTCTATAATTCTTCCACCAGAAGAAATGGCTTCTCTCGATTTACCCTTTCAAAACCTCTAATCAGCTTAAGCAGCTTGATTAGATCATCCATTCATCTTCGATACTCCAGAGTATACAAGCTGAGTCTATGCAAGGAGGTTACATTAAACTTGTTTAAGCCAAGATTCAGCCTCCGCTGGAGTGTGGCATCCAATTCTGGGCACCACTGCCAAGCAACACAGGAGAAAATCATTGTGCATTTGGGTCTGTTTTCTACATTTTTGCTGAACGCTTTTGTTTATTCATTGTAAATCTTGTTACGCTATAAGGTTAATTGTTAATTTTAGGTAAAATGTAGCAAAAAGGGGATCATCAGAGCTGTTCCAAATTGTGCTTGATAACAAGTTTAGTTTAGTTAGAGCATAGAATATAGAACATAGAACAGTGCAGCTCAGGAACAGGCCATTCGGTCCATGATGTGTGCCGAACATGACGCCAAATTAAACTAATCCCTTCTGCCTGTCCTTGGTCCATATCCCTCTATTCCTTGCATATTCATGTGCTTATCTGAAGTTTAACCCCTTCTTTCTGGTTGTATCGCGGCTTGGTATGACTTCTGCTCTATCCAAGGACGCTAGAAACTACAAAGGGTCGTGAACAAAGCCCGGTCCATCTCAAACCAGCTTCCCACCCATTGACACTGTCTACACTTCCTGCTGCCTCAGAAAAGCAGCCAGCACCCCGGATATACTCTCTTCCACCTTCTTCCATTGGGAAAAAGATACAACAGTCTGTGGACACGTACCAACTGACTCAAGAACAGCTTCTTCCATGCTGCCATGAGACTTTTGAATGGACCTACCTCATATTAAGTTGATCTTTCTCTACATCCTAGCTATGACTGTAACATTACATTCTGCACTCTCTCCTTTCCTTATCTATGTATGGTATGCTTTGTCTTATAGTGCACAAGAAACAATACTTTTCAGTGTATAGCAATACATGTGACAATAATAAATCAAATCAAATTAAACTTATTGTATCTGCCTGTACCAACACCCCTGACATTGCATTCCAGACACCTACCGGTCTCTGTGTAAAAAACTTGCTCCTCACATCTCCTTTGAACTTTCCCCCTCTCACTTTAACTTCATGTCCCCGAGTATTCGACATTTCAACTCTGGGAAAAAGATTCTATCAAGCCTATCAATGTCTCTCATAATTTTATAAACTAAACTCCTCAGCCTGCACCACTCCAGAGAAAACAACAGTAGTTTGTCCAGCCTCTTCTTATAGCTCATACCATCTAATCCAGGCAGCATCCTGGTAAACCTCTTCGACATCCTCTCCAAAGCCTTCATATCCTTCCTGTCATGTGGCGACCAGAATTAAATGCAATACTCTTAGTGCAGCCTTCCCAAAGTTTTATAAAGCTCACACATGACATCCTGACTCTTGTACTCAATGCCCCAACCAATAAAGGCAAACATGCCTTATGCCTTCTTTACCATCCTATCTACTTGTGTGGCCACTTTCAGGGAGCCATGGACTTGAACCCCAAGATCCTTCTGTACATCAATGCTGTTCAGGGTCCTGCCATTAACTGTATACTTACCCTTAACATTTGATCTCTCAAACTGCAGCACCTCACTGTGGATCCCATGCACCTTAATCTCCTGGACAAGTCTACCATGAGGGACGTTATCGAAAGCCTTGCTAAAATCCACGCAGACACCATCTACTGCTCTGTCCTCATCGATCACCTTTGTCACTTCATCGAAACAAAATCAATAAAATTAGTAAGACGAGCCTCGCACAAAGCCATGCTGACTTTCCCTAATTAGACCATGCTTTTCCACATGCGTGTAAATCCTATTCTTAAGAAACCTCACCAATAGCTTCCCAACTACCAATGTGAGACTCACCGGCCTATAATTTCCTGGATTATCCCTATTTCCTTTCTTGAATGGTGGAACTACATTAGCTACTCGCCAGTCCTCCGGGACCTCTCCAGTGGCTAGTGCGGGGTGCCCGCAATCTCCTCTCTTGCCGTTCTCAATAACCTGGGGTAAAGTACATTTTATTAGTCACAAGTAAGACTTACATTAACACTGCAATGAAGTTACTGTGAAATTCCCCTAGTCGCCACACTCCGGCGCCTGTTCGGGTCAATTAACCTAACCAGCACACCTTTCGGACTGTGGGAGAAAACCGGAGCACCCAGAGGTGCAGACACGAGGAGAATGTGCAAACTCCACACTGACAGTGACCCAAGCTGGGAATCGAAGCCGGTTCCCCTGGCGCTGTGAAGCAGCAGCGCTAACCACTGTGCTACCATGCCGTCCTGGATTGATGGGTAGATCCGATCAGACCCTGGGGACTTGTCCAATTTAATACTCTTCAATAGACCCAAAACCATTTCTTTCCTGATCTCAAAATGCCCTAGCATATTAGCATGCTCCACACTAATCTAACTGCCCTCCATGTCCTTCTTGGTGAATACCTACACAAAGTTCTCATTTAGGATCTTGCCCACATCCTCTGCCTCCAAGCACAAGTTCCCTCCTTTATCCATGAGTGGTCCTACCCTCTCCCTAGTTTTCCTCTTGTTTTTAATGTATGTATAAAATGCCTTGGGATTCTCTTCAACCCTATTTGCCAAGGTAATTTCATGGCCCCTCCTCGCTCTCCTAATTCCCTGCTTGAGTTCTTTGCTGCTTTCTATAAACTCCTCACAGGCCCTGTCTGATTTTAGCTTCCTAAACCTTACATGTGCTTCTTTTTTTCCCTTTGACTAAATTCACAACCTCCCTCATTATCCCTTACCTTACCATCTTAGTCCTTCCTCCTTACTGGAACACGCTGGTCCTGAACCTCTTTAAACAACTCCCACAAGTCAAATGTTTACTTGCCCGCGATCAGCTGCTTCCAATTAATTCTCCCTAACTCCTGCCTCATTCTGTCATAATTTGCCCTCCCCCAATTTAGTACCTTCCCACAAGGTCCTGACTTATCTTTATTCATAGCTATCTTAAAACTTAAGGAGTTGTGATCACTGTTGCCAAAATGTTCTCCCACTGAAAGCTCAGTTATCTGGCCAGGCTCATTTGCCAATACAAGGTCCAGTATGGCCCCATCCCTAGTTGGACTACCCACATACCGTTTCAAGAAACCCTCTTGGATGCACCAAACAAATTCTGTCCTGTCTAAGCCTCTTGCTCTAAGGAAGTTTCAGTCAATATTGGGGAAGTTAAAGTCACCCACTACGACAACCCTGTTGTCATTGCATATTTCCATAATCTGCCTACATATTTGTTCCACAATGTCCCGGTGGCTGTTGGGGGGCCTATAGTATAATCCCATCAGAGTGATTGCACCCTTCTTAGTTTTGAGTTCTACCCATATTGCCTCAGTGGATAAACCCTCTAGTATTTCCTCTCTCAGTGCAGATGTGACATTCTCCCTGACTAGTAATGCAACTCCTCCACCTCTTTTTACCTCCCTGTCTATCTCACCTAAAACATCGAAACCCTGGAACATTGCTATGGGTTCTTGGATGTCAGTCATTTCAAATCCAGGACATCACTGCAGGAGTTGCTCAGGGTAGTGTCCTAGGCCCAACCATCATCAGCTGCTTCATCAATGACCTTCCCTTCATCATAAGGTCAGAAGTAAGGATGTTCACTGATGACTTCATAATGTTCATTTGCAACTCCTCAGGTACTGAAGCAGTTTATGTCCAAATGCAGCAAGACCTGGCCAATATCCAGGCTTGGGCTGACAACTGGTAATTACATTCATGCCACACAAGTGCCAGGCAATGACCATCTCCAACAAGAATGAATCTAACCACTAACCCTAACCCTTTACATTCAATGGCATTATCATTGCTGAATCCCCTACTATCAATATTCTGGGGGCCACTATTGACCAGAAACTGAACTGGACCAGTGATATAAATACTGTGACTACCAGAGCATGTTAAAGGCTAGGAATCCAGTGGCGAATAACCCACCTCCTGACTCCCCAAAGCCTGTCCTCCATCTACAAGGAACAAATCAGGAGTGTATCGGAATACTCTCCACTTGCCTGGTTGGGTGCAGCTCCAACAACACTCAAGGACTTTGACACCATCCAGGACAAAGCAACCTATTTGATTGACACCACATCTACAATCATTAATTCCCTCCACCACAGATGCACAGTACAGCAGTGTGTACCATCTACAAAATGGTCTACAGAAACTCACCAAGGTTCATTAGGCAGCACCTTCCAAACTCACAACCATGACTGTCTAGAAGGACAAGGACAATAGGTACATGGGAACACCATCTCTTGGAAGTTCCTCTCAAAGCCATTCACCATCCTGACTTGGAAATATATCGCCGTTCCTTCACTATCACTTGGTCAAAATCAAGGAACTCCCTCTCTAACAGCACTATGGGTATACCTACACCACAGGGACTGCAGTGGTTCAAGGAGGCAGCTCACCACCACCTTTTGGAGGGCAATTAGTAGTGGACAACGTGACCAAACGGATCACCTAAGATGGTGGTTTGCAAGAGCACACTGGGATAATTGGACAAGCACTGTAACAGATAGGCTACAGCTTAAAGGACAGAGATAAACAGGCTGCAGTTGCAGACGTTGGATTACACAGAATATAGGCCATCTCAAGGACAAAGGACACTTTCTGGTCAAACTGGGCTGCTTACCAGACACAGGGGCCCCTTAACCCCTTATTTGGGGGAGGGAGGTATGTGGCCTACGTGCCTCCAGCACCTACAGGCATAGCCGTTGGGTACACACCCAGAGATTAGTGTGGCAGCTGCTTGGACCCTATCGAGCAGGGTGATCAAGCCCTAATCGATTGATTGACAATGGCCAAAAAGGGCGCAAAACCAACGAGGTATAAAGGGTGCTGCGCAACAGAAGAATCTCTCTCTCTCTCTCCCTCCCCAATGAACGAACCACAACCACAGTGGTCATCGCCAGCAACAACCAGCACGAGGAGAGCCACCACACCAAAAAAGGAAGGAAGACCAGAGCCAGAATGTAAGACCAGACCAAAGGACCAGACTACGCAGAGGACTATGGAGACCAACACGCGGATAAAGGCCAATATCTACCTGGGTACTTGCCAGTCACGCAAAGGTTAAGTCAAGGTCTAGTATGAACTTGAACTTTAGTATTCTGTAAGATAACTTAGTATTGATTGGGTGGGTGATTAATAATTGTGTGTGAATAAATATTATTGTACTCACAAGATGTCAACTCACAATTCTTTATCCACCGTATAAGGGTTAAAACAGACTGTGCGGCAGGCGCAACAGCAATAAAGGGTGATAGTGACATCCACATCCCATGGATGAATTTTTTTAAAAGGAAGCCCAACTCAAGGTAGTTGCTAAGAGCAATGAAATTCTCTCACCTGGAGCAAAGGCCTGGGGCGGCTGTGCTAACAGACAACAGAAGTGTCGGCTCAGGGCGTTTTCAGCAGGAGAGAGAGAAGGGAAAAGAGCTGTTTGTCAGTGGAGAGAAGAGGCATCCTGTCTTTACCACAGCGAGAGGGAGTTTGATCCTCCTTGAAGAGGCATATCCTGTGGCCTTCTCCAGGGTCCAGAAGGTTCATCCTGGTATCGGCAGGGGGAAGAGGAATCATCAGAACAGGATTTACAGCTGGTGGTGGGTTTAGGAAGCTCTCCAAAAACTGAGGAAAACACCTGGAGATAGTCACTTGAACTTGGGGAAACAAGGACACATTAGAAGCTGGGAACTACAATGGACTGCCTGCCATTAGGCCTAGACCATACAATGGGCCTGATTTTACCATTTTGAGTCTAAGTACCGAATCTGGGCGTCAAATAGATCCAAGCCCAGAATCCTCTTTCCAGCGCGCCCATACACTTTTTGCCAGCTCCGGTCCGATCCGCGCTGTGGGCGGGGCTTAGCGCTGCCGGACCGATCGGAGCTCTGAACTGCGCATGCTCAGTTCGAAAAAAGTCCAAAGCAGCACGCCTGGGCGCAAAAGGAAAAACAGCAGAGAGAGCAGAGAGGATGGACTTGGGAGACTCTTGCAAACTGAAAATAATGCAGCATCTTCTTTGTGCTGCCTAATTATCTATGGGAAAGGTAATTAAACTACAGTGACCTAGTGAGCAATTAGTGACCTGTATAATACATTTGTGATCTGTAACTGGATTGTTGATGCTCAAATGTTCAGAGTCCTGTGGTGAACTTGGAAGAATTGTCCCCGTGGTGGAACTTGGTTGGAAATAAGATTCAAGGAGATTACTAAATCTTGTTCTCATCTGAACATTGCATGGAATTAGAGGAATTCCCTTTGGAAGATAATGTCAAAATTATAATCGCAGGAACTAAAAACCTGACAGTCAAAAATTTGGGAAAATATTTCAAAATATATATCCCCCCATCCATAATAATAAAAAACAAACATTTTCCTTCAAGTACTTGATCTCTTCGGAAATTAAGCACTTGTATTCAAATCCCCACACCAAAGACAGCTCATCGCTTTATAACCCCTTGGAGCTATCAATCAGACTATGGACTTACAACCCTTCCAGGAAGATGCTGGATGTGTGGACAGGTTTAGCAGACAGGAGCAGGACCCAATAGAGGTTTAGATGGTCCAGCCACATCTGGTGATGAAATGATTCAATCAGTTGTCCACCATATTAGTTCAAATCTGTGTCCCTGGAGGGAGCGGAGATGAAGCTGTGCAAGGGGGATTGTCATAGTAAGAAGTTTAACAACACCAGGTTAAAGTCCAACAGGTTTATTTGGTAGCAAAAGCCACACAAGCTTTCGGAGCCCCAAAACCCTTCTTCAGGTGAGTGGGAATTCTGTTCACAAATAGGGCATATAAAGACACAAACTCAATTTACATGAACATAGAACATAGAACATAGAACATTACAGCGCAGAACAGGCCCTTCGGCCCACGATGTTGCACCGACCAGTTAAAAAAAAACTGTGACCCTCCAACCTAAACCAATTTCTTTTCGTCCATGAACCTATCTACGGATCTCTTAAACGCCCCCAAACTAGGCGCATTTACTACTGATGCTGGCAGGGCATTCCAATCCCTCACCACCCTCTGGGTAAAGAACCTACCCCTGACATCGGTTCTGTAACTACCCCCCCTCAATTTAAAGCCATGCCCCCTCGTGCTGGATTTCTCCATCAGAGGAAAAAGGCTATCACTATCCACCCTATCTAAACCTCTAATCATCTTATATGTTTCAATAAGATCCCCTCTTAGCCGCCGCCTTTCCAGCGAAAACAATTCCAAATCCCTCAGCCTCTCCTCATAGGATCTCCCCTCCATACCAGGCAACATCCTGGTAAACCTCCTCTGCACCCTCTCCAAAGCCTCCACATCCTTCCTGTAATGTGGGGACCAGAACTGCACACAGTACTCCAAGTGCGGCCGCACCAGAGTTGTGTACAGTTGCAACATAACGCTACGACTCCTAAATTCAATCCCCCTACCAATAAACGCCAAGACACCATATGCCTTCTTAACAACCTTATCTACTTGATTCCCAACTTTCAGGGATCTATGCACACATACACCTAGATCCCTCTGCTCCTCCACACTATTCAAAGTCCTCCCGTTAGCCCTATACTCAACACATCTGTTATTCCTACCAAAGTGAATTACCTCACACTTCTCCACATTAAACTCCATCCGCCACCTCTCGGCCCAACTTTGCAACCTGTCTAAGTCTTCCTGCAAACTACGACACCCTTCCTCACTGTCTACCACACCACCGACTTTGGTGTCATCAGCAAATTTGCTAATCCACCCAACTATACCCTCATCCAGATCATTAATAAATATTACAAACAGCAGTGGCCCCAAAACAGATCCCTGAGGTACACCACTTGTAACCGCACTCCATGATGAATATTTACTATCAACCACCACCCTCTGTTTCCTATCCGCTAGCCAATTCCTGATCCAATTTCCTAGATCACCCCCAATCCCATACATCTGCATTTTCTGCAGAAGCCTACCATGGTGAACCTTATCAAACGCCTTACTAAAATCCATATATACCACGTCCACTGGTATATGGTTGGAATGCGAATACTTACAGCTAATCAAGTCTTTAAGATACAAACAATGTGAGTGGAGAGAGCATCAAGACAGGCTAAAGAGATGTGTATTGTCTCCAGACAGGACAGCCAGTGAAACTCTGCAGGTCCAGGTAGGCTGTGGGGATTACAAATAGTGTGACATGAACCCAATATCCCGGTTGAGGCCATCCTCATGTGTGCGGAACTTGGCTATCAGTTTCTGCTCAGCGACTCTGCGCCGTCGTGTGTCGTGAAGGCCGCTTTGGAGAACGCTTACCCGAATATCAGAGGCCGAATGCCCGTGACCGCTGAAGTGCTCCCCAACAGGAAGAGAAGACTCTTGCCTGGTGATTGTCGAGCGGTGTTCTTTCATCCGTTGTCGCAGCGTCTGCACGGTTTCCCCAATGTACCATGCCTCGGGACATCCTTTCCTGCAGCATATCAGGTAGACAACGTTGGCCGAGTTACAAGAGTATGTACCGTGTACCTGGTAGATGGTGTTCTCACGTGAGATGATGGCATCTGTGTCGATGATCTGGCACGTCTTGCAGAGGTTGCTGTGGCAGGGTTGTGTGGTGTCGTGGTCACTGTTCTCCTGAAGGCTGGGTAGTTTGCTGCGGACAATGGTCTGTTTGAGGTTGTGCGGTTGTTTGAAGGCAAGAAGTAGGGGTGTGGGGATGGCCTTGGCGAGATGTTCGTCTTCATCAATGGCATGTTGAAGGCTCCGGAGGAGATGCCGTAGCTTCTCCGCTCCGTGGAAGTACTGGACGACAAAGGGTACTCTGTCCACCGTGTCCCGTGTTTGTCTTCTGAGGAGGTCAAGGCGTGTCCTTGATAGGCATGTCCCTGTCAAGCAGGGAGGAAATGGCCGAGTGAGGGAACCATGGTTCACAAAAGAGGTTAAATGTCTTGTCAAGAGGAAAAAGGAAGCACATGTAAGGATGAGAAAACAAGGTTCAGTTGGGTCGCTTGAGGGTTACAAGGTAGCAAAGAATGAGCTAAAAAAAGGGCTCAGGAGAGCTAGGAGGGGGCATGAGAAGTCCTTGGCGGGTTGGATCAAGGAAAACCCCAAGGCTTTTTACTCTTATGTGAGAAATAAAAGAATGACTAGGGTGAGGTTAGGGCCAGTCAAGGATAGTAGTGGAAACTTGTGCATGGAGTCAGAAGAGATAGGAGAGGCGATGAATGAATACTTTTCTTCAGTGTTCACCAAGGAGAGGGACCATGTTTTTGAGGATGAGAATGGGATACAGGCTGATAGGCTGGAGGAGGTAGATGTTCTGAGGGAAGGCCGCAGCTGGAATACTGTGTGCAGTATTGGTCCCCTTATTTGCGGAAGATATATTGGCCTTGGAGGGAGTGCAGAGAAGGTTCACCAGGTTGATACCAGAGATGAGGGGTGTTGATTATGAGGAGAGACTGAGCAGATTGGGTTTGTACTCGTTGGAATTTAGAAGGCTGAGGGGGGATCTTATAGAGACCTATAAGATAATGAAGGGGCTGGATAGGGTAGAGGTGGAGAGATTCTTTCCACTTAGAAAGGAAGCTAGAACTAGAGGGCACAGCCTCAAAATAAAGGGGGGTCAGTTTAGGACAGAGTTGAGGAGGAACTTTTTCTCTCAGAGGGTGGTGAATCGCTGGAATTCTCAGCCCACAGATAGATGGATTCCTGATCGGTAAGGGAATTAGGGGTTATGGGGATCAGGCGGGTAAGTGGAACTGATCCACTTCAGATCAGCCATGATCTTATTGAATGGCGGGGCAGGCTCGAGGGGCTGGATGGCCTACTCCTGCTCTTATTTCTTATGTTCTTATTAGCAATTTTGAAAAACCTGAGGATCGATAAGTCCCCTGGGCCAGATGGGATATATCCTAGGATTCTTTGGGAGGCAAGGGATGAGATTGCAGAGCCTTTGGCTTTGATCTTTGGGTCCTCACTGTCCACGGGGATAGTGCCAGAGGACTGGAGAGTGGCAAATGTTGTTCCTCTGTTCAAGAAAGGAAATAGGAATGACCCTGGTAATTATAGGCCGGTTAGTCTTACTTCGGTGGTCGGTAAGTTAATGGAAAAGGTCCTGAGGGATAGGATTTATGACCATTTGGAAAGATGCAGCTTAATCCGTGACAGTCAACACGGATTCGTGAAGGGTAAGTCTTGCCTCACAAATCTGATTGAATTCTTTGAGGAGGTAACTAAGTGTGTAGATGAAGGTAGAGCACTTGCTGTCGTATACATGGATTTTAGTAAGGCGTTTGATAAGGATCCCCATGGTCGGCTCATAAAGAAAGTAAGGAGGTGTGGGATAGAGGGAAATTTGGCCGATTGGATAAGTAACTGGCTATCTCATAGAAGACAGAGGGTGGTGGTGGATGGAAAATTTTCAGACTGGAGATCAGTTACCAGCAGTGTACCACAGGGATCAGTGCTGGGTCCTCTGCTATTTGTGATTTTTATCAATTACTTGGAGGAGGGGGCTGAAGGGTGGGTCAGTAAATTTGCTGATGACACCAAGATTGGTGGAGTAGTGGATGAGGTGGAGGGCTGTTGTAGGCTGCAAAGAGACATTGATAGGATGCAGAGCTGGGCCGAAAAATGGCAGATGGAGTTTAACACTGATAAGTGCGAGGTGATTCATTTTGGTAGAACAAATTTGAATGCGGATTACAGGGTCAACGGTAGGGTTCTGAGGAATGTGGAGGAACAGAGAGATCTTGGGGTTCATATCCACGGATCTCTGAAGGTTGCCACTCAAGTGGATAGAGCCGTGAAGAAGGCCTATAGTGTGTTAGCGTTCATTAACAGGGGGTTTGAGTTTAAGAGCCTTGGGGTTATGCTGCAACTGTACAGGACCTTGGTGAGACCACATTTGGAATATTGTGTGCAGTTCTGGTCACCTCACTATAAGAAGGATGTGGAAGCATTGGAGAGAGTGCAGAGGAGATTTACCAAGATGCTGCCTGGTTTGGAGGGTAGGTCTTATGAGGAAAGGTTGAGGGAGCTAGGGCTTTTCTCTCTAGAGCGGAGGAGGATGAGAGGCGACTTAATAGAGGTTTAGAAGATGATAAGAGGGATAGATAGAGTGGACGTTCAGAGACTATTTCCTCGGGTGGATGTAGCTGTTACTAGGGGGCATAACTATAAGGTTCATGGTGGTAGATATAGGAGGGATGTCCGAGGTAAGTTCTTTACTCAGAGGGTGGTTGGGGTGTGGAATGGACTGCCTGCTGTGATAGTGGAGTCGGACACTTTAGGAACTTTCAAGCGTTTATTGGATAGGCACATGGAGCACACCAGAATGATAGGGAGTGGGATAGCTTGATCTTGGTTTCGGACAAAGCTCGGCACAACATCGAGGGCCGAAGGGCCTGTACTGTGCTGTACTGTTCTATATTCTATGCTCAGGAATGGCCTTATCTTGCGATTGATACAATGGGCGTAGTGAGGTCACAAGAAATGGCAAGGCCATGGGGAGATGGGGGGGTGGGCGGGCTGTGAACATGGGTTGGGGTGTTTACAATGCTCCTTCCTTGGCCAACAAGTTCCTGGTGTCAGACTTGAACCCAGAGCTTCTGGTCCAGTGGTAGGGATACTACCCACTGTGCCACCAGACTGCTTAAGAACCACATGTAGAGAAAGCACAAACATCCTGTTCAGATCCTGTAGATGGGAAGGGGGAGATTTTAATCTAACCACCATTGTGTGATTACATTTTGGGCACAATTCTGGAAGGAAGAGAGTCAGATCACTGTGAGAATGGCCTGTATCAATCGAGGCAAGGAGCATAGCAAAGCTAAGACCCCGAAACTTATAATTGGTTCAATTCCCAATTAACTAAACACAAAGGAGCAGTTAGATTCAACTGTGATATTCCTTATTGTTAAATGATTCATTTGTTGCTTGAACTCTAAGTGTTCCCGTGCACAGAATGTTTCAGGGATGATTGAAGGTTGTACACCTGAGATACACTTGTTGACAATCAGCCTGCAGTGAATGGAAGGAGGTGCAGATTCTGGTGAAATTGCTCTGAAGTAGGAGAACATTTGCATACGGGCAGACACGGCGATGTGGCGGACAAGGTTTCAGCAACAGCAGCCCCGTGCAGTCTATCTCACAGTGCCAGAGCCGCACAAGGTGCAGCCAAACACTGGAGAAGGCAAGCTGTGTGCGAAATGTCTGCATTCTAAAGCTGCACTCACAGCAGGCCCGAAAAACACTCACAAAGCAGCGATCCAACATGCCCTTTGCATCACTTTGCAAAACCGACATAGCCGCAGGTTCATTACCAAATTAATATTTCTGACAGTTTAATAATATGCTTTCTGCTTAATAACACAGAGCTTTTCATAGTCCAAAGGCAGCTCAGCTCACTTCACAGCCCTTTACACTTGACGTTTCCGGAGGGGTTCTAACGCCCACGTACGGTTTGCCAACCCTCCACCATTGGCCTGGAGTCTTCCGGGCACTGCTGGAGAAAAAAAAGCATCCGGACATTAAAAACTTCTTTTTTTGTCACACTCTTTGAACATTTTTCTTTGCCAGATATAAAGTATTGAAAATGGGGTAAAAGGTTGTCTGGCTGACAATCCAGCATCATCCAATTGCGGAATGAGTCATTCTGCCTTCCAGTTGGAGCAGGAAGTACATCACAAGGATGGATGTGTTGGCCAATCGCTAGCTGGAGCATGGGGGAGGAAAGTCATATGATGAAACCTCCAGAGATACATTTAATCACAGCTGGAAACTCTAGTTGGAGATGGATAGAACACCAGGGGCGGCACAGTGGCACAGTGGGTAGCACTGGTGCCTCACAGCGCCAATGACCCGGGTTCAATTCCGGTCTTGGGTGACTGTCTGTGTGGAGTTTGCACGTTCTCCCCATGTCTATGTGGGTTTCCTCCGGGTGCTCTGGTTTCCTCCCACACTCCAAAGATGTGCAGGTTAAGTGGATTGGCCATGCTAAGTTGCCCTTTAGTGTCAAGGGGATTAGTGAGGTAAATACATGGGGTTACGGGGAGAGTGACTGGGGGGGTTGTTGTCAGTGCAGGCTTGATGGGCTGAATGGCCTCTTTCTGCACTGCAGGGATTCTATGACCCTGACAAACCCACTCTTGGTTTTATCAGATGTGGGTCCTTTACCACGACCAAGATTTTGATTGGAGCCATTTGTATTTGTTAGTTGCAGCACCAAGGAGGATGATGAAGTGAGGGAAAAATCAACTCAATCAGATTAGCCATGAAACTGGCAGATTGAGACAAAGATAATCTGGATTGCTTGATTAGAACGAAGGAGATATCAGTAAAAGCAGAATCTCATCCCAGCTCAAAAATGAACAAATCTCACCAATTTCCTAACCGGTTTCAGAGTGGCGAGGTCACTGATATCTTGTTCATGCCTTTTTCTGAAGAGGATTTCAACAGCTGGAGACGAAAATAACAGAAATACAGGGAGGTGGAAGAATGGAACCCATGGGATGAATGTATTTATTCCATTACTTGAGGACCTTGAGGACTAATGTTAATTCCACTAGGTCGAGGAAGCTCACCGAATTAATGAACAAATATTTGCAATTGGTTAAACCTGCTCTTGGTAATGACTGAACTTCCTACAATGTCCAATGCCCCATACTTGGTGCCCTCTGCAATGTCTGATGACCACCACCGCTAGAAGTTCAAACCCCTTGCAATGTCCAACGCCCCTGCAATAACTGATACTCCCCCACCCCCCCCCAACCCCAGCCATGATGCCTGACTCCCCTATGTTACCCCATGATGCTCCCATGATATCCGATAGTCCCCCACAATACCCTTCGCAATGTCCAACGTCTCCCTGGCGCATCCCAAAATCCCTGAGACACGCAGGATCCCCCACTCCCTGCATCCACCATCTCCTACTCCCCCTGATCTCTGACTCCCCACAATCGATGATGCCTGCCACACCCCCCACAATGTCAGACATAACTGCAAGTTTAGCAGGCCACTTCACCACCCCACAGGCCAGCAGCCTTTCAATTCGCCAACAGGGTGGCGATTCAATGGGGAAGACACTTGACAAAGTTCAGTTTTGCAGCTCTTGTGGGATTGTTGGCTGAATCTCCTTCCTTCCCAACCCCCTACAGTCTTTCTGATGCTGAATAAATATCAGGGCTATCTATGGTCACTGATGTAATCGCGCAACTGCCAAACTGGGCACAGCAAGGTCAGCAGTTAAATAAAATGTTCAGATAACCTACTTTAAGGTATTGAAATGATAAATATCGGGCTGGAGAACTCCTTTGCTTTTCTTCACACCATTCCATGAAATCTTTTGATATCCATCTGCGGAGGAAGGAAGGATCTCAGATTAACATTCGGCTCTTCCGGTCTCAACATCAAATTCAACAACTTCAGATGATTAGCTCTACCCCACCACATTTTATTTAATTTTTAACTATTCTCTACCTTTTATTTCTTTGTTGTCTTTCTTTATTTTTCTTCCTCCATTCTTTCCCCCTATCTTATTGCCCCTTTCCTTTCCTTTTTTCCCCCTTTGCTTCCCTTTTTCTCAATTTTACCTCTCTCCCTCCCACTCCTCCCCCAACATCTTCATCTGTCACAGCTTAACATGCTACTAAAGGGACAACTATAGGTCAAACTATAAAGGGAACTTCAGAATATATGTTATATGATTGTCAGGATGTTGACAAGACCCATATTTAATGCACATTCCTGGTTGCCCTTCAGAAGGTGGGTGGTGGGCATTACTTTTTAGCTACTCCAGTCTTTTTGTTGAAGGTGGTCCCAGCATTTATTGCCCTTCATTTCAGAGGGTAGTTGAGAGTCAGCCACATTGCTGTAGATCTGGAGTCACATGTAGGCCAGACCAGGTAAGGACAGCAGATTTCCTTCCCTAAAGTGAACCAGATGGGTTTTTCCGACAATCGACAATGCTTTCATGTTGGTTGCAGATATTTACTGAATTCAAATTTTGCCATCTGCCATGACGGGATTCGAACCTGGTTCCCCAGACCTTGCCCTGGGTCTCTGGTCCAGTGGCAAAGCCACAGAGCCATTGCCTCCCCTCCCCTTCCCTGTTTCCATGAACCCGCTGCCTTTGTCCTTCTAGATGGTAGAGGTCATGGGACCCTATAGAGAGTACAAACTGCAGACATGGTGTGCTGGTGGTGAGGTGATTAATGTGCTCCCCCTCCCTCCCCTATCTATTGTTTCTCCATCTTTGCTGCCCATTTCCACAAGGCAAGGTTGGAATTATAAAATGTTACAGTTATAAAATTTATAACATATTTCTTTCCTCTGTGGAATTCCCTTTTAATGATGGGTGATAATATTAATCCTAGCATAAGCATATGGGCAGCATGAATGTTTTATGGATGTGAATATTACGTGCAGCATGCTCAGGGAACACTGGACAGGGTTACTCATCAAAACCTCACCCTGGTCAACCTTTCTTATCGGTGGCACAATATTATCACTAGACTATTAATCCAGAAACAGCTAATGTTCTGGGTCGCATCATGGCAGATGGTGGACTTTGAATTCAATAAATAAAATCTGGAATTAAGAATCTACTGGTGACCATGAAACCATTGTTGATTGCCAGAAAAACTCATCTGGTTCACTAATGTCCTTTAGGGAAGGAAATCTGCCGTCCTTACCTAGTCTGGCCTACATGTGACTCTAGAGCCACAGCAATGTGGTTGACTCTCAATTGTCCTCGGGCAACTGGGGGCGGGCAATAAATGCTGGCCAGCCAGCGATGCCCATGTCCCATGAATGAATAAAAAAATTAAAAGGCCCTATTTCCCTCCCTATCCCCATTAACCCCACACGTTTACCATGCATAATCCATCCAACAGTGCATGAAATAAAACTGGTCCTCTGTATCTGAGCCAATGGGGATAATCCATTCTGCTGGTGGGACCTCCTCTGAAGAGGAAGAGGGGAGGAGGAGCGAGAGGAGACAGGGTGAGTGCAGACGGTGTCCCAGGCAGAGACCTGCCAGAGGAGAGGCATGGGTTCAGTTGGTGCAGGGCCAGCAGGGAGGCTGAAATGAGAGTGGACATCAAAGACACCACTACCCATTGGCTAGAGTATACAGACTTTGCGCCAACTACTTCCGGATGTCTGAAGGCCAGTGCCGCAGGACACTGCACTGCTCTCCAGGGACACAGCGACAGTCCATTGAAAAATGGGAAAAAAACTGGCAATAAATCTTTTCTTCAGAAACCAGCACTCAGCTTGCAACAACTGGCTAATGTACAAAGCGTGCAGCAAACCCTGTCCAGTGAACTGAGCGACATGTTGATGTGACTTCACATAAAACAGCAGACTAACAGAGGATTCAAAGTAATGAACACAAATAATGTCACGCATGACACCCCCCACCCCGCACTGCTTAAGGTGCCTTAAACTTACACCAATGGGTGCTGCCCCCTCCCCCGGCTGGCAGCAGTAGTGGGGGTAGCCTGCTGACTTTGCTGTCCTGGTGGCAGTGGGGACCTTGGCAGTCGCCTTCTAGCCACATTAGCCTGAGTTGGCTCCAGTTGGGGTGCACCATCCAGCCCCATGGCCGGGCACTCCTCAGACAGAGTGGTCACTGGGAGGGCGACAGAGGGGTTGCTGCCCTGATCCGGAATGCCCTGAGAGGCGTCCGCTGAGACCAGAGGCAGCTCACCCCCAGTGTGAGGCATGTTTGTACCTCGCTGCTCACCATTGATGGACGGGCTCCAGCAGAGAGAGACACAGCGCCTCATCCATCTCTCACACTGGCAGTGACCTCCAGAGGTCATAGCCGGCGTGCTGGCCCACAGTTCCGACTGTGACCCCTGGAGCCCCTGAGGGTGCCCCTCCACAGGATCTGCCATTCCCTCAATGGAGAAGGCTGTGCACTCAGTGTTCAGGGTCAATGCAGTGCTCATGTTCTGCATCGACTCCTCCATGGTACATATGATGCACGTAAACCCTCTCGGATCGCTGCCAGATGTCCCTGTGCATCCCACCGGACATACAGCAGCTGCTGCCCGATGGACATCTCCGGCAGCTTGTCACTTGTGACTCAGCATGGTCCTGTCTCCAGCAGCGCTCCCACTGTGGACGCCCATATCATCTCTACTCTTACCCTGCCAAAAATGGTTGAATCTTTAGATGTAATCGGAGGATTGATAGGCTTATTATCAGTCCAATAGGCCATTACATGATGGCTCCTTCCAAGGTTATCACAGTTTTCCTACCAGCTGATAGTGGGGATATTAATCCCAAACAGTGACCAGTTCAATGGGTTCCTGTGGCACATACGGTAAGAGTATCGCATTCATGACATGAAGATTAACTGGTGGGTCCGTGAGATTCAGGGTTACCCCGATCAGCACGAGATGTGTAACTTTTTCCAGAATACCAAGACAAATTACGTACCCCACTCGACGAGACGAACTTGGCTCTGACTGCAGGATGGCTCCCAACTCCTCAAGGATTACGATGCCATCCATCAACATTGGAAGGAGAACTTCCATCTGCTCCTCGACTGGGAGTCCACCCTAGCGGAGGAGACCACCCGAGCTGTCTGACAACACTCCATGGAGCACTCCCTCGACAATCTACCGACAATGAGAGGGACTATCCAGACCTACCATGTATGAGTACTCCGCTAGATGTCAACTCAGAATTCAGGCCACGAGCTCTGATCTCTACTTGCTGGGACTGACTGGATCGGAAACTTGAACCTTCTGACTTAGAAGCAGCAATGTCACCACAAGGTTAAAAGTCACCCTCTTCTGTTGTCAAAAACGGCAGATTGTTTTCTTGAAAGTCCAACGATAGTGTGGGAATCTGCTGTAGGAGGTGTGATTACATTTCCTTTGGTGTTTTTGCCTTCAAATCCTCGCACTGTTGGTTGGGCCCATGTTATTAACCCACACCTCCGCATCTCAGCCTGACAACACAACTGCCTCTTGGCTCACATCCCACTGTGATCTTGACACTCGCATCCACCAGTCACACCTGTAACGAGACTGGAAAACTCTCAGCGCTGCTGCCAGCAGAGATGCCACTGTGTGCTGGAGAAATTGGCAGCTCGTTTGTAGTCCTTCAGACTGGAGGGGGCTGTGAGGCAGAGAGAGGATGTGAAGGCAGAGAGAGGGCTGTGAGGCAGAGAGAGGATGTGAAGGCAGAGAGAGGGCTGTGAGGCAGAGAGAGGATGTGAAGGCAGAGAGAGGATGTGAAGGCAGAGAGAGGATGTGAGGCAGAGAGAGGATGTGAAGGCAGAGAGAGGATGTGAGGCAGAGAGAGGATGTGAAGGCAGAGAGAGGGCTGTGAGGCAGAGAGAGGATGTGAAGGCAGAGAGAGGAGGAAATAATGCAGCTGAAATGAAACGACAATGAATGAATGGCCATGAGGATCTTACACAGATTGTATCTCACCATTGAGAGTGAGCCACCTACTTGCATTGGTTTATTACCAGTAATCCAGCCAATTATTAACCCAGGAACCAAAACCAGTAACCCAGAAACCGGAACTAGTAATCCGGAAAGCAGAAGTAATGATCTGAAAACCAGTAATTCAGAAACTAGAACTAGTGATCCAGAGACTGGAACTGATAATCCGCAAAATGGAACCAGTGGTAGAACGAGTGATCCGATAACCAGAACTAGTAATCCAGAGAGTAGAAATAGTAATCCAGGTAGGGATTGTTGTCGGCGCAGGTTCGATGGGCCCAATGACCTCGTTCTGCACAGCAGGGATTCTATAATGATACCAGAACTAGTGATCTGATAACCGGAGCCAGTGATCCAGAGACCGGAACTAGTGATCCAGAGACCGGAACTAGTGATCCTGAAACTGGAACTAGTGATCCCGAAACCGGAACTAGTGATCCAGAGACCGGAACTAGTGATCCAGAGACCAGAAATAGTGATCCAGAGACCGGAGCTAGTGATCCAGAGACCGGAACTAATGATCCAGAGATCAGAACTAGTGATCCTGAAACTGGAACTAGTGATCCAGAGACCGGAACTAGTGATCCAGAGACCGGAACTAGTGATCCAGAGATCAGAACTAATGATCCTGAAACTGGAACTAGTGATCCCGAAACCGGAACTAGTAATCCAGAGACTGGAGCTAGTGATCCAGAGACCAGAAATAGTGATCCAGAGACCGGAACTAGTGATCCAGAGACCGGAACTAATGATCCTGAAACCGGAACTAGTGTTCCTGAAACCAGAACTAGTGATCCAGAGACTGGAACTAGTGATCCAGAGACTGGAACTAGTGATCCAGAGACCAGAACTAGTGATCCTGAAACCGGAACTAGTGATCCCGAAACCAGAATTAGTGAGCCCGAAACTGGAACTAGTGATCCAGAGACCGGAAATAGTAATCCAGAGACTGGAACTAGTGATCCAGAGACCAGAACTAATGATCCCAAAACTGGAATTAGTGATCCCGAAAGTACAACTGGTGATCCGCAAATGAGAAGTAGAGAACAGAGGCCGGAAGGAGGGGGCCTGTTTTACACTAGCCCACTAATTTGTTGTTGTTTGTTAGGCCTGAGTTTATTCTCATCCCCAGGAGCTCAATGTGATGTTAACCCCCTGTTTGCCACTGAAGATATCCAGCTGTCTGAGTCCCTGTTGTTTCCAGCAGGGGCTTTCTGGTTGGGAATCAGGGTAAGATTTAAACCCACTCACTGTCGCCGCTCTGTGTTCCTGCTCTTTAAACTGTCACCGCTCTGTGTTCCTGCTTTTTAAACTTCTTTCCCAGTGCACTCTGAGGAAGGGGAAAAAGGGTTCAGTGTTCCATTGGAGCAATTCTTTTTCTTTGTAGCAGTAAGTTATATGGAGGGGATGGAAGTGAAGGCAGTGCAATGTTCCTCCTGCAGAATGTTTGAGGTGAGGGTCAGTGTCCCCTGCTGATTACACCTGTGGGAGGTGCACCCATCTCCAGCTCCTCCAAGACCGCGTTAGGGAGCTGGAGCTGGAGTTGGATGAGCTTAGGGTCATCAGGGAGGCAGAGAGGGCCATAGACACAAGCTTCAGGGATATAGTTGCTCCAGGGAATGAAAATAGATGGGTGACGGTGAGAGGGGCTGGGAGGAAGCAGTCGGTGCGGGGATCCCCTGTGGTCGTTCCCCTTAGCAACAAGTATTCCACTTTGGATACAGGTGAGGGGGGCGACCTACCAGTGGTAAGCCACAGTGACCAGATCGCCAGCACTGAGTCCGTCCCTGTGGCTCAGAAGGGAAAGGGGGAGAGCGGTAGAGCTATAGTTATTGGGGACTCGTTTGTTAGAGGGATAGATAGGAGGTTCTGTGGCAACAAAAGAGACTCACGGATGGTATGTTGCCTCCCGGATGCCAGGGTCCGTGACATCTCCGACCGTGTCTTCAGGATTCTAAAGGGGGAGGGGGAACAGTCACAAGTCGTGGTGCACGTCGGCACCAAAGACATAGGTAAGAGAGGGGACGGGGATTTAAAACAGGAATCCAGGGAGCTAGGGTGGAAGCTGAGAGCCAGGACAAAACAGGTTGTCATCTCTGGTATGTTGCCGGTGCCACGGGATAGCGAGTTGAGGAACAGGGAGAGAGTGCAGTTAAACACATGGATGCAGGGATGGTGTAGGAGGGAGGGTTTCAGTTATGTGGATAATTGGAACACTTTCTGGGGAAGGTGGGACCTGTACCAACAGGATGGGGTGCACCTGAACCAGAGGGGCACCAATATCCTGGGAGGGAAATTTGCTACAGCTCTTCGAGGGGGTTTAAACTAATTTGTCAGGGGGATGGGAAAAGGAGTTGTAGTCCGGAAGTCAGTGAGTGTAGTGAGGTACTGGGAAGGGTATCATGGTCAAAGGTGGGTACCAGCAGACAAGAAGGTGGGTTGAAGTGTGTCTACTTCAATGCAAGGAGCATCCGAAATAAGGTAGGTGAACTTGGGGCGTGGATTGGCACTTGGGACTATGATGTTGTGGCCATTACGGAGACATGGGTAGAACAAGGACAGGAATGGTTGTTGGAAGTTCCGGGTTATAGATGTTTCAGTAAGTGTAGGGTAGCTGGTAAAAGAGGTGGAGGAGTGGCACTGTTAATCAAGGAGAGTGTAACGGCTGTAGAAAGGCATTTCGAAGGGGATCTGCCTACAGAGGTAATATGGGCTGAGGTTAGGAATAGGAAAGGAGCGGTCACATTGTTAGGAGTTTACTATAGGCCCCCAAATAGTAATAGAGATGTGGAGCAAGAAATTGCTAAGCAGATTATGGATAGGTGTGGAGGTCACAGGGTAGTTGTCATGGGGGACTTTAACTTTCCAAATATTGATTGGAGCCTTTATAGATCGAATAGTTCGGATGGGGCAGTTTTTGTGTAGTGTGTGCAGGAGGGGTTCCTAACACAATATGTGGATAAGCCGACAAGAGGTGGGGCCACATTGGATTTGGTAATGGGAAATGAACCGGGCCAAGTGTTGGATTTGGTTGTGGGAGAGCACTTTGGAGATAGTGACCACAATTCGATGTCTTTTGTTATTGCAATGGAGAGGGATAGGGCCGTACGGCAGGGCAAGGTTTACAATTGGGGGAGAGGTAATTATGATGCAATCAGGCGGGAATTAGGAAGCATAGGATGGGAACAAAAATAGTCAGGGAAAGGCACTAATGAAAAGTGGAACTTTTTCAAGGAACAAATACTGCGTGTCCTTGATAGGTATGTCCCTGCCAGGCAGAGAGGAAATGGCTGAGTGAGGGAACCATGGTTCACAAAAGAGGTGGAATGTCTTGTCAAGAGGAAGAAGGAAGCGTATGTAAGGTTGCGAAAACAAGGTTCAGTTGTCTCGATGGAGGGTTATAAGTGAACAAGAAATGAGCTGAAAAAGGGGCTTAGGAGAGCTAGGAGGGGGCATGAGAAGTCCTTGGCGGGTCGGATCAAGGAAAACCCCAAGGCTTTTTACTCTTATGTGAGGAATAAAAGAATGACCAGGGTGAGGTTGGGGCCGGTCAAGGAGGGCAGTGGGAATTTATGCATGGAGTCAGAAGAGATAGGAGAGGTGATGAATGAATACTTTTCTTCGGTGTTCACCAAGGAGAGGGGCCATGTTTTTGAGGAAGAGAGGGTGTCACAGGCTGATAGGCTGGAGGAAGTAGATGTTCGGAGGGAAGATGTACTAGCAATTTTGAATAAACTGAAAGTTGATAAGTCCCCTGGGCCTGATGAAATATATCCTAGGAGTCTTTGGGAGGCAAGGGATGAGATAGCAGAGCCTTTGGCATTGATCTTTGCGTCCTCACTGTCCACGGGAGTGGTGCCAGAGGACTGGAGAGCAGCGAATGTGGTTCCTCTGTTTAAGAAAGGGAATAGAAATGACCCTGGTAATTATAGGCTGGTTAGTCTTACTTCGGTGGTCGGTAAGTTGATGGAAAAGGTCCTCAGGGATAGGATTTACGACCATTTAGAAAGATGCAGCTTAATCCGGGATAGTCAGCACGGATTTGTGAAGGGCAAGTCGTGCCTCACAAATTTGATAGAATCTTTTGAGGAGGTAACTAAGTATGTAGATGAAGGTAGTGCAGTTGATGTCATATACATGGATTTTAGTAAGGCGTTTGATAAAGTCCCCCATGGTCGGCTTATGAAGAAAGTAAGGATGTGTGGGATAGAGGGAAGTTTGGCCGATTGGATAGGTAACTGGCTATCTAAAACCTACCTCGGACATCCTTCCTATATCTCCCACCATGAACCCTATAGTTATGCCCCCTAGTTGCCACTCCATTCACCCGAGGAAATAGTCTTTGAACGTTCACTCTATCTATCCCCCTCATCATCTTATAAACCTCTATCAAGTCTCCTCTCAACCTCCTCCACCCCAAAGAGAACAGCCCAAGTTCCCTCAACCTTTCCTCATAAGACCTACCCTCCAAACCAGGCAGCATCCTGGTAAATCTCCTCTGCACTCTTTCCAGCGCTTCCACATCCTTCCTATAGTGAGGTGACCAGAACTCTCTTCCTCTCCTATCTCTTCTGACTCCATGCATAAATTCCCACTGCCCTCCTTGACCGGCCCCAACCTCACCCTGGTCATTCTTTTATTCCTCACATAAGAGTAAAAAGCCTTGGGGTTTTCCTTGATCCGACCTGCCAAGGACTTCTCATGCCCCCTCCTAGCTCTCCTAAGCCCCTTTTTCAGCTCATTTCTTGTTCACTTATAACCCTCCACTCACCTGAAGAAGGGGACTTCTCATGCCCCCTCCTAGCTCTCCTAAGCCCCTTTTTCAGCTCATTTCTTGTTCACTTATAACCCTCCACTCACCTGAAGAAGGGGCTTAGAGCCTCGAAAGCTTGTGTGGCTTTTGCTACCAAATAAACCTGTTGGACTTTAACCTGGTGTTGTTAAACTTCTTACTGTATCTAACAGAAGACAGAGGGTGGTGGTGGATGGAAAATTTTCGGACTGGAAACCGGTTACCAGCGGAGTGCCACAGGGATCAGTGCTTGGTCCTCTGCTATTTGTCATTTTTATAAATGACTTGGAGGAGGGGGCTGAAGGGTGGATCAGTAAATTTGCTGATGACACCAAGATTGGTGGAGTAGTGGATGAGGTGGAGGGCTGTTGTAGGCTGCAAAGAGATATAGATAGGATGCAGAGCTGGGCTGAAAAATGGCAAATGGAGTTTAACCCTGACAAATGCGAGGTGATTCATTTTGGTAGGACAAATTTAAATGTGGATTACAGGGTCAAAGGTAGGATACTGAAGAATGTGGAGGAACAGAGAGATCTTGGGGTTCATATCCATAGATCTCTGAAGGTTGCCACTCAAGTGGATAGAGCCGTGAAGAAGGCCTATAGTGTGTTGGCGTTCATTAAGAGGGGGTTTGAATTTAAGAGCCGTGGGGTCATGCTGCAACTGTACAGGACCTTGGTGAGACCACATTTGGAATATTGTGTGCAGTTCTGGTCACCTCACTATAGGAAGGATGTGGAAGCGCTGGAAAGAGTGCAGAGGAGATTTACCAGGATGCTGCCTGGTTTGGAGGGTAGGTCTTATGAGGAAAGGTTGAGGGAACTTGGGCTTTTCTCTTTGGAGCGGAGGAGGTTGAGAGGAGACTTGATAGAGGTTTATAAGATGATGAGGGGGATAGATAGAGTGAACGTTCAAAGACTATTTCCTCGGGTGAATGGAGTGGTAACTAGGGGGCATAACTATAGGGTTCATGGTGGGAGATATAGGAAGGATGTCCGAGGTAGGTTTTTTACTCAGAGAGTGGTTGGGGTGTGGAATGGACTGCCTGCAGGGATAGTGGAGTCAGAAACTTGAGGAATATTTAAGAAGCTATTGGATAGGCACATGGAGTACTTCGGGATGATAGGGAGGAAATAGCTTGATTTGGGTTTCAGACAAAGCTCAGCACAACATCGTGGGCCGAAGGGCCTGTTCTGTGCTGTACTGTTCTATGTTCTATGTTCTATCTAAACCTGTTTAGCTGCACAGAGCAAATAATGTGGTCCCATGAACCTCCCTCATTTTCCAGCTCCTCAGTTAACTGGCTCACTCCAAACACAGAAGCAAATCACAGCACATGTCTACACCCTGGATAGACCTCAATCAGCAGCCTGGAGATACAGTGCTCAGGTCCCCAAGATTAGCTTCAACCCACACTCTCACTCCCATTTCAAACAAAAAAAGAGGGTGGGGAAAGAGGATTAGGAATGAGTGCGAGGAATGAGGAGTGAGGGTAGGGAATGAGGCTGAAAAAGTAAGGAGGGCATCCCTTGAAAAGGGGAACCGCCCGAAACCAAAAAGTAAAGCATAATGGAAACTAAAAATATCAAACCAAATGTGGTTAAAGGGTGGATAATACACCCCAGTTCCTGCGGTGCCCAACGGGCACGGAAGGCCTCAATGTTGCCCGTGAGCTCCACATGCTTCCTCTCCAGACACCCAGCCGTGAATGTGGCTGCGATAGAGGGGCAGACAGCCGGATCAGACGACCCCCTCAGTTACCCGCTGCCTAGACCTGTTGATGATGAGTTTTTCCAGGCCCAGGAGCAGGTTCACGAGGAGGTCCTCTGCTCTCCCCGCCCCCCTCCACCCCGGGTGCCCATAGATCAGGAGCGCAGGACTGAAGTGCAAATAAAACTTCAATAAAAGGTTTTTCAAATCACTGAAAAGGGGATACAGCCTAAAACATGTAACGCAGACGTGGTCCACGGACTCCACAAGATTGCAAAAAGGGCAGGCAGCTTGGGAGCCCATCAATCTGGCTTGGGAGCCAGATCAGTCCCTTCATCCTGGGATGGAGGCATTAGCCTCCATCCCAGATTCCCGATGTATTGGGGGAGAATCCGTCTGTAGAGGGACCTCCACTGGGGACCTCCACCGCCAGTCGGCAACAAGGCCTGCCAAGGTGTGTCCAGGCAATGAGCACAATGGTGTACAACAGCAGCCCATACAGGAAATCCCTCCGTGCAGTGGCAAAGGGCATGGAGGGCATTTCCATGAGACGGCTCCAACTGTGGGGCTCCAGCCGTGGGGGAGCGGGTCTGGGCTTGGGGCCAATGTGAAATTCCATCCAAGCAGGGATACGCTCAGACGGAATCCCACTGCAAAGTTGTGCCTCCTCAAGACCACATATCACGTCGGGTCCGAGCGTGATTGTTTTGAGGTCACGGGTGGCGTCAGTCACTAGCTGAACTATAACCGCCACGTACTCGTGGGGTATCATCCGGCCCATTCCTTCGCCACCCAGCATGTTCCGACCCTGGTCACCCCGGCAGCCACAGCCCACGTCTCTCCACCGGCCATCGGAAATGGAGTTGGTGGAAGAGTGTATTCCTGAGCAGCGGCTCCTGGATAACAGCTGCTACTTTGGCTGTGGAATGAGGTGACCGTGTCCCGAGAAGGGCAGACCAGGACTGGGTGCGAACGGGACCCCCAATTTGCACCCCAGAGGAGATCACTTTTAGAACACTTGGGAGCTGTGGCAACACCCCAATATTTGGTCTTTGGGTGGTGCTGACGAGGGGGGGGGTTTCCCTCTCCGTCCTAGCCTCTTGCTCTGGGCAGCCCTGGGGGTCTGAGCCGTTGCCACCCTCTGAGCCAAAGACCAGAGACGAGCCCGCAGAGGACCCCTCCTCTGTCGATCCTGGGGGTAGGATCAAGGCAGAGTCTGGGCTAGTTGGCAGGTCAGTGCCACTGCCACACTCACTGTGGCAGGAGACTCAGTCCAGAAGGTGACTGCCCGGAGGAGGGGGGCTGCTTCGTGGTGCATACGGGGGGGTGAGTTGAAGGTCATTTGCAGTGAGACGGCATTGAGCCCCCCCACTGAGTCACCCCTCTGGGGAACTCCAGGACAGTCACCGGACAGAGGGCTGCTCGCCCTCGACCGCTGGTTGGATCTGGTGCTGCTGGTCTGGTGTGCACATACCTTCTCAAAAAGACTGAAATGGGCACCATTAGATTGGCATCTCGGCATCAGCTCTGCCCTCGATAAGAAGATGAACGAGTGGGTCCTCCGTCAGTGTGAAATGTGGTGTCAAGCAGCAGCACTCTCTGAACCTCAGAACAATCTTTAAACTAACAATAGTGGGAGAGCAAGCATCCGTTTGTGTGTAGTTCACACAACACAACAACATCTTTATTTTCACTGATGTAAATTATCACCCCACTGGGCACTGAAAATACCACTCACTCCCACAGAATAAACACTCTTTCCAGCCCCAGTCCTGCCTTGCATGATGTCAGCTGGATCCTGAAACCACACACACACGCACACACACACACAGCCTCAGTTTCCAATGGAAATATTCATTATGTAATCTCAAACAAACAAACATGTCTTTCTCTGGGATGATATAAAATGCTGTGCATGTCATTCTATTCCATATTTGTCCTCATCTGGTTTTATTTTAAAGGGGAAGGTACTGTATGAATCCCCCAATAATATAAAGGAAAATAGGAAATTGATTTTTGATTTGATTTGATTTATTATTGTCACATGTATTAGTATTTAGTGAAAAGTATTGTTTCTTGCGCGCTATACAGACAAAGCATACCATTCATAGAGAAGGAAAGGAGACAGTGCAGAATGTAGTGTTACAGTCATAGCTAGGGTGTAGAGAAAGATCAACTCAATGCAAGGTAAGTCCATTCAAAAGTCTGACAGTAGCAGGGTAGAAACTGTTCTTGAGTCGGTTGGTACGTAACCTCAGACTTTTGTATCTTTGTCCTGACAGAAGAAGGTGGAAGAGAGAATGTCCGGGGTGCGCGGGGTCCTTAATTATGCTGGCTGCTTTGCCGAGGCAGCGGGAAGTGTAGACAGAGTCAATGGATGGGAAGCAGGTTTGAGTGATGGTATCTATATATCTCTCATTTTCCCTCTCTCTCTCTTTCCCTCTCCCTCATGCCCTCTTTCTCTCTCCCCCTCTCATTTTCTCTCCCTCCTGCTCTCCGTTCTCAACTTCTTTGCTACAAAGTCACAAGGTAGAGGTTGCTGAGAGTTAGTCCCTGATGTATGACATGGAATCGCAGTTGGGTAATGGAAAGGCTTGTGTCGTGTCATGGGATTCCAATCTGAGACGTTGCAAACAGGAGTCTCACACAACAGCCCACAGGCCAGGATCAGGAAGTGCAGGCTGCTGGGACCTCTGCTCACCACTATGACCCACCGCTCATCTCATCCTGCCCTGGAGGGATCAGGTCAAAAAGTTAACTCCATGTAGACAAGACTGTGTTAGCTGTAAATATTTACTGAGATTCAATCACACTCTGGACACACAAAGGTACAGAGAATTGGCATTGCATAAGCAGGCCATTCAGTTCCACAGATCCATCCTGGAATTCATGTTCCACATGAGCCTCCCCGCACCCTACTTCATCAAACACTGTTTGCAAATCCTTCTACTCCTTTCTCCCTCATGTACGTATCTTACTTCCCCTTAAATTCACTTCAACTACTCCCCATGCTGCTGAGTTCTTTATTCTAACCCACGGTGGCACAGTGGCTAGCACTGCTGCCTCACAGCGCCAGGGAGCCAGGTTCTATTCCCGGCTTGGGTCATTGTCTGTGTGGAGTCTGCATGTTCTCCTTGTGTCTGCATGGATTTCCTCCGGGTGCTCCGGTTTCCTCCCACAGTCTGAAAAACTTGCTGGTTAGGTGCATTGGCCATGCTAAATTCTCCCTCAGTGTACGAACAGTCGCCGGAGTGTGGCAACTTGGGGATTTTCACAGTAACTTCATTGCAGTGTTAATGTAAGCCTACTTGTGACACTAATAAATAAACATTTTTGCTGAATTCCTTAGTGGATTCAAGATGCACAAGTTAAATGTAGACTGTTGTGAAATAGGTGTGAGCAGTTGGGAAGTGTGAATGAATGATAAACCTCTCTGTAATGAATATTTGGAGATAAAACTGTGTTTGTTTATTGTGTGGAATTAGGACAAACAGTTTATGTCATTAAAGGCAACCTGATAGAGGTTTACAAGATTATGAGTGGCATGGACAGAGTGGATAGTCAGATACTCTTTCCTAGGGTAGGAAAGTCAAGTACTAGGGGACATAGTTTAAGGTGCGTGGGGAAAAGTTTAGAGGAGATGTGCGAGGCAAGTTTTTTACACAGAGGGTGGTGAATGTCTGGTGAATGAGGAAGTGGTGGGAGCAGGTACAATATTGGCATTTCAGGGGCAACTGGATGAATACATGGATAGGATGGGAATGGAAGGATACGGACTGTGTAAACGCATATGGTTTTAGTTTAGGCAGGCACCATGATCAGTGCAGGTTTGGAGGGCTGAAGGGTCTGTTCCTGTGCTGTACTGTTCTTTGATCTTTGTTCTTTAAAGCACACACATATATAAAATTTTGAGGGGCATAGATAGAGTAGACAGGAAGAAACTTTCCCCCTTGGTGGATGGATCAATAATTAGGGGGCATAGATTTAAGGTAAGGGGCAGGAAGTTTAGAGGGGATGTGAGGAAAAACCTTTTCATCCAGAGTGTGGTGGGAGTCTGGAACTCTGTCTGAAATGGTGGTGGAGGCAGAGACCCTCATAATATTTAAGTATTTAGATGTGCACTTGTGATGCCAAGCATACACTACTATGAGCCAAGTGCTGGGAATTGGGATTAGAATAGTTGGGTGGTTTGTCTTTGATCAACTGAGATGTGATGGGCCGAAGGGCCTTTTTCTGTGCATTTTGCCTCTATATAATTTAAGTAACTGTTAGCACATGTACCTATTAAGCCTGTGTATTTAAGTATTAATTGCACAATTTATAACATTATATCTTAACATCATGTTTACCTTGAGCAAGTAATCATATAAATGTCCAGCATGCTATCCCACTTTGAGAACACTAAATAATTTTATTGAGACTATGGTGAGCAGTCAAAGGTCACAGTTCATGAACCCGATGAGGTCATTGCCTGTGACTCTAAGTGACAGAGCTTGGTGTTGGGGAGGGAATGAGGGGTGGGGGTTGGGAGGGGCTGGGGGGGGCTAGCTTAGGAAAAGCCCACAATATAATCCTTTCTTTATTGGATTGACATGTGATCTCTGTAACAATCCTCGAATTGGATATACATTGATTAACGACTGGGACTTGAGGATACAGTGGACTTAATTTCAAAGTTTGCAGATGACACAAAACCCAGAAATCTAGTCAGTAGGGAGGAGAACAACAAGAGGCTTTGGATCAACATGGACAGACTAGTGAAATGAGCAGACACAAGGTAGGTGAAATTTCCTGCCACGGAGTGCGACATGACCCATTTTGGTAGGAAGAAAGACGAGAGGCTATGGCTGGAATTCTCTGGTCTCGTATACCCCACTACCGCTGCCAGCAAGAACGGTGAATTTGGTGCTCAGCCAAATCTCCATTCACTGCAGCGGGATCGGAGAATCCCAGTTGCAGACGATTGCGGAGAATTCCGCCATTATAAACTAAATGTTTCAGTGGTGCAGGAAAGACAGACCTGGGAATATACACGCGCAATTTTTGATTTAGGTGTAAGGACAAATTATGAAGTCTGTTTAAAATGCATAAGGGATCCTGGGCTATGAAATCGAGGCACAGAGTACAAAATCAAAAAAAAATTACATTAAATGTTTAGAAAACATTGGTTAGATCTCACCTGAAGTATTGCATCCAATACTGTGCACCAGACTTCAGGGAGGATGTTGAGGCCTTGGAGAGGGTGTGGAAGATATTTACCAGAATATCACTGATTCCATTTGAAAAAAGCACAGGCTTTCAATCAGGCATAGAGTAAATGTCATCCTTGCAGTTAGGATCAATGGAGGTACTTGAGATGCATTCAAGTGTGAAGGGAATGAAGGGAAATGAAACTAAACAGAGGTGTCAATGGAGGCCTCTCTCAGTGCATTGAGCTTTGAAATTGGCAGAGATCAAGGTCATCCAGTTAAATGGAGAGGATTTCAAAGGTTTCAGCTTACTCGGTAGGAAGCCTCAGAAATTTCGAATCAAATCTGTGTGAATACATTAGGGCTGAGTGCACAACTGGGCAAACTGGAACACCCCTGCCCATGCAAGTGAAATTGACATCTCCTCTCTGTCAGAGGACTTCAAAGGGGTCTGCTCTCACCTGCAGCTTCTGACAGGGAGAAAGGAAAATCTCTGCTGCAGAATGGAGAGCTGCAATGATTTAAAATTCTGCCAGGTGACTAGGGTGTGGAGATGCTGGCGTTGCACTCGGGTAAACACAGTAAGAAGTCTCACAACACCAGGTTAAAGTCCAACAGGTTTATTTGGTAGCACAAGCTTTCGGAGTGTTGCCCCTTCTTCAGGTGAGTGAGGAGCTGTGTTCACAAACAGGGCATATATGGACACAAACTCAATTTACAAGATAATGGTTGGAATGCGAGTCTTTACAGGTAATCAAGTCTTGAAGGTACAGACAATGTGAGTGGAGAGAGGGTTAAGCACAGGTTAAAGAGGTATGTATTGTCTCCAGCCAGGACAGTTAGTGAGATTTTGCAAGCCCAGGCTTGTGACATGAACCCAAGATCCCGAGATCAGAGGCTGAATGCCCGTGACTGCTGAAATATTCCCCGACAGAAAGAGAACACTCCTGCCTGGTGATTGTCGAGCAGTGTTCAGTCATCCGTTGTCATAGCTTCTGCATGGTCTCCCCAATGTACCATGCCTCAGGACATCCTTTCCTGCAGCGTATCAGGTAGACAACGTTGGTCAAGTCGCAAGAATATGTACCGTGTACCTGGTGGATGGTGTTCTCACGTGAGATGATGGCATCCGTGTCGATGATCCGGCACGTCTTGCAGAGGTTACTGTGGCAGGGTTGTGTGGTGTCGTGATCACTGTTCGTCTGAAGGCTGGATAGTTTGCTGCGGACAATGGTCTGTTGGAGGTTGTGCAGTTGTTTGAAGCCAAGAAGTGGGGGTGTGGGGATGGCCTTGGCGAGATACGCGTCTTCATCGATGACATGTTGAAGGTTCTGGAGAAGATGTCGTGTCTTCTCCGCTCTGGGGAAATACTGGACATCGAAGGGTACTCTGTCATGTCCCGTGTTTGTCTTCTGAGGAGGTCGGTGCGGTTTTTCGCTGTGGCGCGTCGGAACTGTCGATCGATGAGTCGAGTGCCATATAAGAACATAAGAACTAGGAGCAGGAGTAGGCAATCTGGCCCCTCGAGCCTGCTCTGCCATTCAATAAGATCATGGCTGATCTTTTTGTGGACTCAGCTCCACTTATCCACCCGCTCACCATAAAGAACAAAGAACAAAGAACAGTACAGCACAGGAACCCTTAATTCCTTTACTGTTCAAAAATTGATCTATCCTTGCCTTAAAAACATTCAATGAGGTAGCCTCAACTGCTTCACTGGGCAGCGAATTCCACAGATTCACAACCCTTTGTGTGAAGAAGTTCCTCCTCAACTCAGTCCTAAATCGACTTCCCCTTATTTTGAGGCCATGCCCCCTAGTTCTAGTTTCATCTGCCAATGGAAACAACTTCCCTGCTTCTATCTTATCTATTCCCATCATAATCTTATATGTTTCTATAAGATCTCCCCTTATTCTTCTGAATTCCAAAGAATCTAGCCCCAGTCTACTCAGTCTCTCCTCATAAGCCAACCCTCTCAAACTCCGGAATCAAACTAGTGAACCTCCTCTGCACTCCCCCCAGTGCCAGTATATCCTTTCTCAAGTAAGGAAACCAAAACTGTACACAGTACTCCAGGTTTGGCCTCACCAGCACCTTATACAGCTGCAACATAACCTCGCTGTTTTTAAACTCCATCCTTCTAGCAATGAAGGACAAAATTCCATTTGCCTTCTTAATTACCTGCTGCACCTGCAAACCAACTCCTTGAGATTCCTGCACAAGGACACCCAGGTCCCTCTGCACAGCAGCATGCTGCAATTTTTTACCATTTAAATAATAGTCCATTTTGCTGTTATTCCTACCAAAATGGATGACCTCACATTTACCAACATTGTACTCCATCTGCCAGACCCTCGCCCACTCACTTAGACTATCTATATCCCTTTGCAGACTTTCAGCATCCTCTGCACACTTTGCTCTTCCACCCATCTTAGTGTCATCTGTGAATTTTGACACACTACACTTTGTCCCCAACTCCAAATCATCTACGTAAATCGTAAACAATTGCGGTCCCAAGACTGATCCCTGAGGCACACCACTAGTCCTGTTCTTATGAGGGCATCTTTCAGTATCTGTAGGTGTCTGTTGCGATCTTCCTCATCTGAGCAGCATGAGGACTTGTCCGTAGGGAATGGCTTCTTTAACGTGTTTAGCGTGGAAGCTGGAGAAGTGGAGCATCGTGAGGTTATCTCTGACTGGGGGGCATGGAGATTAAAGTGACCTGGCCACTTCAGAATTTGCACAGCTGATAGGCAGGAATGCAGATGTTGATCACAGAGCTGCCTGAAATCACCATGCCAGGATTGATCTTCAGGCCAGCTAGGGCTAGAAGGGACAGTCCAGCTACAAGGCCCCCATCCTGGGGGAAGAGTGGCGAGGTCAACCCTTCCCCCCCCCCCCCCCAGACTGAGCCCGCTCTTTCCCAGGATGATTGAGGGATCCTTCCTCTGAAGCCTGCCACGGCAGAGGGGCAAATGGCTACATTGGACCTACCTCCTCAAGTGCCCTCAGGGCCCAAGGAGCCAGGCCAGGGTGTCAGTGCCAGGACGCCAGGTGGCAATGCACCATTAGCACTGCCAAGATGCAGGGCCTGAAGGGGGCCCTGAGTGGGTGTGGGGATTCTGAGGACAAAGAATAGGAGGGTCTGAGAAGGGGGTTCAGGTCAGGTCACCCTCATGTCTATATGGTGTCGGGGAGAGTTTCCCATTATGTGGGTGGTGGGAGAGGATGCCCTCTTTGGTGAAGGATTGGTGGTGCTCCCCTGATCAGTGTGTGTGTGTGTGGGTGTGTGTGTGTGTGTGTGTGTGTGTGGCTGGGGAGGTGGGGCAGTACTTCATTTCTTTGGATGGTGGGGGCCTGCCTCCGAGTCTCGGAGGGACAGGGCTGGCCGGCGGGTTACCCGTGATGGCCTCATTAACATCATTCAGGTGGATGAATCCCACCTGACAGATGGTGCCAATGCCAATGGGAAACCCTCCTGTTTTCCTGCCAGCGTGGGCACTTAGTCCCAAGACTTTAGTCGGGAGAATCATAGCCAGAGTAAATAAGGAGCAACTGTCTCCAATCACAGAAGAGTCGGTAACCAAGAACACAAACTTAATTGACGTAACAGCCAGAGGCGAGGCCTAGATGAAATGTTTCTGACACAATGAGAATATGTTGCCTGAAAGAGTAATGGAAGCTGATTCAATAGGAACTTACAAATGGGAATTTAATAGATAAAAGAATGGGGAAAATTGGCAGAGAATTTTATTACAGGATAGCTCTTTCAAAGAACCAGTTTGAATGGGATGGGCTGAATGGCCTTCTTCTGTGCTGTAACATTGTACCATTCTACGACCCTTTACTATTTCAAACCCCACTTCAGGGTCAGACACAGAATCTACACCTGCCCTGGTGAGCTGCTGAGAATTCCTGGGATAACGCCCAGGGTCCCTGTCTATGTGGAGTTGTCAGGGAGAAAATCGGACCTCTCAGGGACAAAGGAGGGGAATTATGCTTAGAACCCAAGGGAATAGGGGAGATCCTAAATGAATACTTTGCATCGGTATTCACGAAGGAGAGGGGCGTGTTAACCGGGAGTGTCTCGGAGGGAGGTATTGACCCGTTAGAGAAAATCTCCATTACAAGAGAGGAAGTGTTAGGTTTTTTAGGGAACATTAAAACTGACAAAGCCCCAGGGCCTGATGGCATCTATCCTCGACTGCTCAGGGAGACGAGAGGTGAAATTGCTGGGCCTCTGACAGAAATCTTTGTCGCTTCTTTGGACACAAGTGAGGTCCCTGAGGATTGGAGGATAGCGAAGGTGGTCCCGTTATCTAAGAAGGGTAGCAGGGATAACCCAGGAAATTATAGGCCGGTGAGCTTGACGTCCGTGGTAGGGAAGTTGTTGGAGAGGATTCTTAGAGACAGGATGTATGTGCATTTAGAACGGAACAATCTCATTAGTGACAGACAGCATGGTTTTGTAAGAGGGAGGTCGTGCCTTACAAATTTGGTGGAGTTTTTTGAGGAAGTGACAAAAACGGTTGATGAAGGAAGGGCCGTGTATGTCGTCTATATGGATATCAGTAAGGCATTTGACAAAGTCCCACATGGCAGGTTGGTTAAGAAGGTTAAGGCTCATGGGATACAAGGAGAAGTGGCTAGATGGGTGGAGAACTGGCTTGGCCATAGGAGACAGAGGGTAGTGGTCGAAGGGTCTTTTTCCGGCTGGAGGTCTGTGACCAGTGGTGTTCCGCAGGGCTCTGTACTGGGACCTCTGCTATTTGTGATATATATAAATGATTTGGAAGAAGGTGTAACTGGTGTAATCAGCAAGTTTGCGGATGACACGAAGATGGCTGGAATTGCGGATAGCGAAGAGCATTGTCGGGCAATACAGCAGGATATAGATAGGCTGGAAAATTGGGCGGAGAGGTGGCAGATGGAGTTTAATCCGGATAAATGCGAAGTGATGCATTTTGGAAGAAATAATGTAGGGAGGAGTTATACAATAAATGGCAGAGTCATCAGGAGTATAGAAACACAGAGGGACCTAGGTGTGCAAGTCCACAAATCCTTGAAGGTGGCAACACAGGTGGAGAAGGTGGTGAAGAAGGCATATGGTATGCTTGCCTTTATAGGACGGGGTATAGAGTATAAAAGCTGGAGTCTGATGATGCAGCTGTATAGGACGCTGGTTAGGCCACATTTGGAGTACTGCGTCCAGTTCTGGTCGCCGCACTACCAGAAGGACGTGGAGGCATTGGAGAGAGTGCAGAGAAGGTTTACCAGGATGTTGCCTGGTATGGAGGGTCTTAGCTATGAGGAGAGATTGGGTAGACTGGGGTTGTTCTCCTTGGAAAGACGGAGAATGAGGGGAGATCTAATAGAGGTATACAAGATTATGAAGGGTATAGATAGGGTGAACAGTGGGAAGCTTTTTCCCAGGTCGGAGGTGACGATCACGAGGGGTCACGGGCTCAAGGTGAGAGGGGCGAAGTATAACTCAGACATCAGAGGGACGTTTTTTACACAGAGGGTGGTGGGGGCCTGGAATGCGCTGCCAAGTAGGGTGGTGGAGGCAGGCACACTGACATCGTTTAAGACTTACCTGGATAGTCACATGAGCAGCCTGGGAATGGAGGGATACAAACGATTGGTCTAGTTGGACCAAGGAGCGGCACAGGCTTGGAGGGCCGAAGGGCCTGTTTCCTGTGCTGTACTGTTCTTTGTTCTTTGGAAGCCCAGTTGTCCATTAATATAACAGGGTTGGAGAGAAGAAGGCCCATGAACCCCCACCCCTCCACAGCCTCAGCCATGTCACCAATCTAGATTCCTGTGGTTTACACCCAGAATTCCAACCCCATTGCCATTCCCGCCCACCTCCCCCCCGCCCCCCCCCCCCCCCCCCCCCCCCCCACCCCCACCCCCCACCACCCCCCCGAATCCACTTGGGATATTACAGCGATAACACACCTCTGGGAACTGAATTATCTCAATCTTGAACATCTGGGCCAACGTCAAAGCTCTGGAGCATATAAAACATTAACAAAGGATGACTGAGAAATGCCCACAGAAGGTACAGGTGTTGCTTCTCCCTTCAGAACACGAACGACTGAATATTCTGCTCTGCTCAAAGGTAGTTATAGCAACCTGCCTGCTGACAACCCTGAACATAAATTAGCCAGTTACCTCATGGGCTGACTCATTGCAATGTGAAATTATCTTCAACAGAGATTAAAGATGAGAAGTTAGGAATTGTTTGACCAAAAAAATATAAGATCCATCAACCTTCTTCCATGTGGTGTAATACAATCATACTGGAGCTAATTGTAGTTTAATTTCCATTTATGTGAATATTTTCTTTCACAACTGGGGTGGCACAGTGGTTAGCACCGCTGCCTCACAGCGCCAGGGACCCAGGTTCAATTCCGGCCTCGGATCACTGTCTGTGTGGAGTGTGCATGTTCTCCCTGTGTCTGCGTGGGTTTCCTCTGGGTGCTCTGGTTTCCTCCCACAGTCCAAAGATGTGCAGGTTAGGTTAATTGGCCATGTTAAATTAACCCTAGTGTCAGGGAGACTAACAGGGTAAATACATGGGGTTACGGGAATAGGGCTTGGGTGGGATTGTGGTCGATGCAGACTCGATGGGCCAAATGGCCTCCTTCTGTACTGTAGGGTTTCTATGATTCTATGTCCTTCAGAGTGGCATAGCCAGCTGTGAACTCACAAAGTTGTTCAGTAATCCAAGACAGAAACTGACCTTTACCCCAACAAGCACCTGCCTTTCGGTTTTCATATCTACTGTAGGCCCAGTTAAAGCCCAGGTCCCGAAATGCAGAGCATCACCATCCAAACCCTCCCTCCCCGCAGGAAGAAAGTGGGAAAAAAATGTAAGAAATCGAAGAGCAGAAGGCCATTCAACTCTTCGTAATAAATAACCCATTACTGAATCTCATTGTCATCCAACAGAAGTCTTCCTCCCCTCCAGCTTTTCCCCTTACAGAAGGTTCTGACTCTTTGTGGAGTTTAGCTCCACAGGCCCAGACAGCTCTTTTTCAAGTGACTACTCACTTAGCCATCAAGTGGCAGCTGCTCATTGCAAACACATCTAATCATGTCCTTCTCCAATATCTACACACATTGACACAAGCATGTACTTACAAGCTCATTGTGGAATGTTAAAGCCTTACTTAAGGTCTTATTCGCTACATTTTATGGCTGTCAGTCACTCTTCCTCCTCTTGACACTATAGTGTAGGATCCCAGCTTTCAATTCCTCCCATGTTGCTACCATTGGTGTTGAGTGTGTATCAATTACCTTCAGACACAAACACTGGCACCTCTCCTGACTCCAAAGCTGCCAGGTTTCATGGAGTTATGGAATACAAACATGAAGTTTGGTCGCCCCAGAACCTGGGCCAATGGGGCCTACTCCAGCGTCAACCCTGGTTGAGTGGTAGCTCTGTCTAATCAGAGATTACCCCTAAGAGACTCGATGATGAAATTCACGAGAGTGTGACACCATGGCCAGGATTCTTCACTCCCACCAGCAGCGCACCCCTATCCGTGGGTTTCCTGCCGGCATAGGGTGACGTCAATAGGAATTCCCATTGACCGGCAGGAAACATGCGGCTTGGGGATTGGAGAATCTCGCCCATCATCTTTCAGATGTGGCATTAGATTGAGGCCCAGTCTGCCCTCTCGGGCAGAGGTGCTTTTCTTGGTGTCCTGGCAATATCTATCCATCAATTGTATCATGTAATAACTTAGGAAGCCAACTGGAAAGAAACAGTGCTTTATTTTATAAAGCAAAAATTAAACTGCAAACCTGTGCTGTGTGTATTTGGGACGATATAATAACATATAATAATAACCATTCGGGACGATAGAATAATGGACCCGCTCAAGGCTTGCTTTATAAAGAGCTCAGAATATGAGTTCCACCTGTTTAGGTAATTACCTATCACCATGGGAACTCATATTCTGTGAGTCCCACTGGGATGTCAATCAGAGATTCCCCATGTAAGTCCTGGGGGTTATCTCATATCACTTAAACATATTGGCTGTGAAATTTGATAAGGCCTAAAAACTGGTGCTGGGATCACTGTTTTTGACTAATGTCCTTTAGGGAAGGAAATCTGCCATTCTTACCTGGGTCTGGCCTACATGTGAATCCAGACCCACAGCAATAGAATCATAGAATAGAATAATCCCTACAGTGCAGATGGAGGCCAGTTGGCCCATTAAACCTGCACTGACAACAATCCCCCCATGGCTCTATTCCCATTAGCCCACTTACTTACTCTGCTAACCCCCTGACACTAAGGGCAGTTTAGCATGACCAATCAACCTAATCTGCACGTCCTTCGGACTGTGGGAGGAAACCCCAGAACACCTGGAGAAACCCACTCAGAAACAGGGAGAGTGTGTAGACTCCGCACAGAGAGTGACCCGAGGCTGGAATTGAACCCGGGTCCCTGGCGCTGTGAGGCAACAGTGCTAAGCATTGTGCCACCATGCCACTCAATGGGGTTGACTCTTCTCTGTCTCTCTGAGGGCAGTTAGGGCTGGGCAATAAATGCTGACCCAGCCTGCGACATCACCTAAATTAATTTTAAAAACTCATGAAGTGTGATTAACCTCACCCTTTGCCTCTGATGTCAATAACATGCAAACTTTGTGCTGCTGGTTCATTTCCATGATCACAGTGTGTTTGGGACTGAGTATGCAGTGAGAGTGTGAAACCAGCCTGTATCTCTTAAAGAGGAACTGCAACTTAACTGGAGCAGGTTTTGAAAGTCATTGACAGGATGATTTTGACCTGGGAAAGACAGAAGAACAGCGCAAGATGGCAGAGAACCACCTTAATGTTCTCAGATGCTGCACTGAAGGCCTCTGTATAGGAGGAGGACAAGAAGATAGAGATCCTCTACCCAAAGTGGACGATGAGACTCTCTAGACAGACAGTGTGAGCGGAGTGTGACCAGTTCATCAGCATCCACTTTAATGGAAGACAATTCCAGAAATTTCCATGCAAACAGAGCCCATTGAAGTTATGAATACACCAGGCATAACTGTGCATACACGGTCAACACCAGCAGTCCTCAGGGTCTGGGTGCATTGTCACAATGAGTTTAATGACCTTACATGAGTGCCAAGGTCAGTGAACACAAATTCAGAGATCATAATCCACCAACTGCACCCTTAGCCTTGCGCACAATACATCCCATCCCTCACCTCTGATAAGCATGTATCTGCGTGGGTTTCCTCTGGATTCTCGGTTTCCTCCCACAGTCCAAAGATGTGTAGGTTAGGTGTATTAGCCATGGTAAATGTGTGGGATTACAGTGATAGGAGAGCGGGGAGGGCCTGGGCCGGATGCTCTTTCGGAGATTCGGTGCAGACTCGATGGGCCAAATGGCCTCTTTTTGCAATGTAGGGATTCTAAGTTCAATTAAGCACAACTCGTACCTGCTCTGTGTAGCTTCACCTCACTCTCCAGACTCAGCTCCAAGCCTCACATCTCACAGCTTGTACACAGTACTGGCTATTCTACCATGACAGCCAAACAGATTGCATCACACTCACTGACACACGCCTCCCTTTCATAGAAGGGCGGCACGGTAGCACAGTGGTTAGCACTGCTGCTTCACAGCTCCAGGGACCTGGGTTCGAATCCCGGCTCGGGTCACGGTCTGTGTGGAGTTTGCACATTCTCCTCGTGTCTGCGTGGGTTTCCTCCGGGTGCTCCGGTTTCCTCCCACAGTCCAAAGATGTGCGGGTTAGGTTGATTGGCCATGCTAAAAAAATTGCCCCTCAGTGTCCTGGGATGCGTGGATTAGCGGCTAAAATATGTAGGGATATGGGGGTAGGGCCTGGGTGGGATTGTGGTCGGTGCAGACTCGATGGGCCGAATGGCCTCTTTCTGTACTGTAGGGTTTCTATGATTCTATGATTTCTATGATTTCTTTCCCTCACACAGAACATGGGTGGAGCCAGGCAGCAAGGGGCTAACCACAAGCCCAACCTGTATGTCCTAACTCCCATTGTGGAAGCAATGCTGGAGTGGGCATCAGTGATATCCTCGTATCTAATCCTCCTCCTCACATTGCCACTTCCCCTCCATCCCACAGCCTCTCCTGGTTTACGAGCTGCAGCTATTCTAAGGATATATATACCTTCTAGCTTCTGTAGAAGAGTCACATAGACTCAAAACTTAAACTCTGTTTCTCTCTCCACAGATACTGCCAGACCTGCTGGGTTTATCTGACATTTTCTGTCTTTATTCCCGATTTCAAACATCCACAATATCCTGTTTTTATTTACCTTCGAGTTTCTCCCGTGTCCTCACTGTAACCCAACACATAATGCCGTTCTCCTCTCAAACTCCCACTGCAATCTGGCCAGGCAGCAGCAAGGGGGACAAGAGATTGATGATGATGAAGCGTTATTGTTCAGTCAGACACTGACAGCGTGTGCATGTTATGGGGTAAATGATAGATAGCATCTGCATGTAATGGGCTATCAGGCATGATTAGCCCACTGCCTGGGTAAAGAGCAAGGCTCGCGTAGGTAAACTCCCCCCTGAGTGTGAGGCCACTGATGCGCGATTAAATCACTCGGGTGGCTGGATCGTACCCGGGAAATAAAGACTTTTATTACTAACAAGAATGGAGCACACTATATACAATACAATCCCAGACTAAAGGGTCACCAGGCAGTGCAGTGACCTTCATACTCCTCCAGGTAGGCGGAACCAACTGGAGTGTACCACAGAACATTATCAATAGGTAGAACACCCCCAACCCTAACCCCAACAGTGACAACAGTAACATATCTACAAGTACCCATAGTGCTAACCATCTATGGTTCAGTACCCATAGTGGTAACCAACTATGGTTCACCACAGCCACTACACAGACGTTTTCTGCAGAGGCCTCAGCAGTGAAGTTTAGGCCTGGAGTAAAAGGCTCAGAAATGCCTGATGCATTGGAGGGGCTGGAGGGGCTGGCCAGTGCCGAAGAGCATGGACGAGTCTGGACAGGCTCCATTCTATGCATGGTGGAAGTGGCAGCCCACACAATAAGGGTGTTTGCTAACTCAACCACAATGCAATACCCAATGTCTCCGCTGCCACTGCAGCACAGACAGCCTTTACCAGAAGCTGCAGGGCTGCAAATGGAAGCCATTCAATTCAACTCATTGCCCCATGCTCCCACCCTGGTTGTGGCTCTCAGTGCTCAAAGGGATGGGCAATCTCACAGCAATCCAACAATCTCCCCTCCAAAAGATGGTGAGGATTGCTGAGACTTTACCTCTAGAATGGCTGTAAATTTGGAGAGGGGAGTGTGCAGCAGGACTTGGGTGGCTTTGTGCACCAGTCACTGAAGGTAAGCATGCAGGTGCAGCAGGTGGTAAAGAAGGCAAATGGTATGTTGGCCTTCATTGCGAGAGGCTTCGAGTACAGGGGCAGGGATGTGTTGTTGCAATTATACAGAGTCTTGGTGAGGCCACACTTAGAGTATTGTGTGCAGTTTTGGTCTTGATTCTGAGGAAGGATGTTCTTGCTCTCGAGGGAGTGCAGCGAAGGTTTACCAGGCTGATTCCGGGGATGGCGGGACTGATGTATGAGGAGAGTTTGACTAGGTTAGAATTGTTTTCGCTGGAGTTCAGATGAATGATGGGGGAATCTCATAGAGACTTATAAAATTCTAACCGGACTAGACAGGGTAGATGCAGGGAGGATGTTCCCGATGGTGGGGAGTCCAGAACCAAGGGTCACAGTCTGAGGATTCAGAGTAGACCGTTTAGGGTGGAGATGAAAGACATTTAGAACATAGAACATAGAAACCCTACAGTGCAGAAGGAGGCCATTCGGCCCATCGAGTCTGCACCGACCACAATCCCACCCAGGCCCTACCCCCACATATTTTACCCGCTAATCCCTCTAACCTACACATCCCAGGACTCTAAGGGACAATTTTTAACCTGGCCAATCACCCAAATTGGGTTTCTTCACCCAAAGAGTGGTGAGCCTGTGGAATTCATTACCACAGGAAGTAGTTGATTCCAAAACTTTGAATGTATTCAAGAGGCGGCTGGATATAGCACTTGGGGCGAATGGGGTCAAAGGTTATGGGGAGAAAGCAAGATTAGGCTATTGAGTTGTACGATCAGCCATGATCATAATGAATGGCGGACTAGGCTTGAAGGGCCAAATGGCCTCCTCCTGCTCCTATATTCTATGTTTCTTTCCAGCACCAGCCTGTTCTCTTTTCCCACAATGGTGACATTTCACCATTGTGTTTATAAATAACTGGTTAAAAGAAGAGACAGTTGTTCATGTTTGCTGCTGACTCGATGGGTGAATTTTACCGCCCAGACCGCCACGGGAATTGTAGCGGGCGAGGGGCGGACCATGGAAAGATCCATTGACCTCGAGTGGGATTTTCCATTTTTGGGGCGAGCGAGGCCGGAAAATCCCGCCCCAAATTCGTTGTGTAAGTGGGAGCAAAATTTGGCAGAGACACTGCTAGATTAATCGAATGGGCAAAATTGTGGCATATTGAGTTCAAAGTGTAACGTTATCAATTTTAGGCCAAAGGATGATCGATGAGTGTATTTTGGAATTGGTGAGAGGCTGGTGTTTGTTAAGCAGCCCAGATAGACTGCTATAGCCCAGTTACAATGGGGGCCTGTAGCCCAGAGCTGCTCCAGTGGGCCCTGCAAGGCCGCCTGTAATCTTCCCCAGCTAGAGGCAGCAATCTTCCCCAGCTAGAGGCAGCAATCTTCCCCAGCTAGAGGCAGCAATCTTCCCCAGTTAGAGGCAGCAATCTTCCCCAGCTAGAGGCAGCAATCTTCCCCAGCTAGAGGCAGCAATCTTCCCCAGTTAGAGGCAGCAATCTTCCCCAGCTAGAGGCAGCAATCTTCCCCAGCTAGAGGCAGCAATCTTCCCCAGCTAGAGGCAGCAATCTTCCCCAGCTAGAGGCAGCAATCTTCCCCAGTTAGAGGAAGCAATCTTCCCCAGCTAGATGCAGCAATCTTCCCCAGCTAGAGGCAGCAATCTTCCCCAGCTAGAGGCAGCAGTCTTCCCCAGTTAGAGGCAGCAGTCTTCCCCAGTTAGAGGCAGCAGTCTTCCCCAGTTAGAGGCAGCAATCTTCCCCAGTTCGAGGCAGCAATCTTCCCCAGTTAGAGGCAGCAATCTTCCCCAGTTACAGACAGCGGTCTTCCCCAGTTACAGGCAGCGGTCTTCCCCAGTTACAGACAGCGGTCTTCCCCAGTTACAGACAGCGGTCCTCTCCAGTTACAGGCAGCGGTCTTCCCCAGTTACAGGCAGCAGTTCTCTCCAGTTACAGGCAGCGGTCTTCCCCAGTTACAGGCAGCGGTCTTCCCCAGTTACAGGCAGCGGTCCCCTCCAGTTACAGGCAGCAGTCCTCTCCAGTTACAGACAGCAGTCCTCTCCAGTTACAGGCAGCAGTCCTCTCCAGTTACAGGCAACGGTCTTCCCCAGTTACAGGCAGCGGTCCCCTCCAGTTACAGGCAGCGGTCTTCCCCAGTTACAGACAGCAGTCCTCTCCAGTTACAGGCAGCAGTCCTCTCCAGTTACAGGCAGCGGTCCTCTCCAGTTACAGGCAGCAGTCCTCTCCAGTTACAGACAGCGGTCTTCCCCAGTTACAGACAGCGGTCCTCTCCAGTTACAGGCAGCAGTCCTCTCCAGTTACAGACAGCGGTCCTCTCCAGTTACAGGCAGCAGTCCTCTCCAGTTACAGGCAGCGGTCCTCTCCAGTTACAGGCAGCGGTCTTCCCCAGTTACAGGCAGCAGTCCTCTCCAGTTACAGGCAGCAGTCCTCTCCAGTTACAGGCAGCGGTCCCCTCCAGTTACAGGCAGCGGTCCTCTCCAGTTACAGGCAGCGGTCTTCCCCAGTTACAGGCAGCAGTCCTCTCCAGTTACAGGCAGCAGTCCTCTCCACTTACAGGCAGCGGTCTTCCCCAGTTACAGGCAGCAGTCCTCTCCAGTTACAGGCAGCAGTCCTCTCCAGTTACAGACAGCGGTCCTCTCCAGTTACAGACAGCGGTCCCCTCCAGTTACAGGCAGCGGTCCTCTCCAGTTACAGGCAGCGGTCTTCCCCAGTTACAGGCAGCAGTCCTCTCCAGTTACAGGCAGCAGTCCTCTCCAGTTACAGGCAGCGGTCTTCCCCAGTTACAGGCAGCAGTCCTCTCCAGTTACAGGCAGCAGTCCTCTCCAGTTACAGGCAGCAGTCCTCTCCAGTTACAGACAGCGGTCCCCTCCAGTTACAGACAGCAGTCCTCTCCAGTTACAGGCAGCGGTCTTCCCCAGTTACAGGCAGCAGTCCTCTCCAGTTACAGGCAGCAGTCCTCTCCAGTTACAGGCAGCGGTCTTCCCCAGTTACAGGCAGCAGTCCTCTCCAGTTACAGGCAGCAGTCCTCTCCAGTTACAGACAGCGGTCCTCTCCAGTTACAGACAGCGGTCCCCTCCAGTTACAGGCAGCGGTCCTCTCCAGTTACAGACAGCGGTCCTCTCCAGTTACAGGCAGCGGTCCTCTCCAGTTACAGACAGCGGTCCTCTCCAGTTACAGGCAGCAGTCCTCTCCAGTTACAGGCAGCGGTCCTCTCCAGTTACAGGCAGCGGTCTTCCCCAGTTACAGGCAGCAGTCCTCTCCAGTTACAGGCAGCAGTCCTCTCCAGTTACAGGCAGCGGTCCCCTCCAGTTACAGGCAGCGGTCTTCCCCAGTTACAGGCAGCAGTCCTCTCCAGTTACAGGCAGCGGTCCTCTCCAGTTACAGGCAGCGGTCCTCTCCAGTTACAGGCAGCGGTCTTCCCCAGTTACAGGCAGCAGTCCTCTCCAGTTACAGGCAGCAGTCCTCTCCAGTTACAGACAGCGGTCCCCTCCAGTTACAGACAGCAGTCCTCTCCAGTTACAGGCAGCGGTCTTCCCCAGTTACAGGCAGCAGTCCTCTCCAGTTACAGGGAGCAGTCCTCTCCAGTTACAGGCAGCGGTCTTCCCCAGTTACAGGCAGCAGTCCTCTCCAGTTACAGGCAGCAGTCCTCTCCAGTTACAGACAGCGGTCCTCTCCAGTTACAGACTGCGGTCCCCTCCAGTTACAAGCAGCGGTCCTCTCCAGTTACAGGCAGCGGTCTTCCCCAGTTACAGGCAGCAGTCCTCTCCAGTTACAGGCAGCAGTCCTCTCCAGTTACAGGCAGCGGTCTTCCCCAGTTACAGGCAGCAGTCCTCTCCAGTTACAGGCAGCAGTCCTCTCCGATTACAGGCAGCAGTCCTCTCCAGTTACAGACAGCGGTCCCCTCCAGTTACAGACAGCAGTCCTCTCCAGTTACAGGCAGCGGTCTTCCCCAGTTACAGGCAGCAGTCCTCTCCAGTTACAGGCAGCAGTCCTCTCCAGTTACAGGCAGCGGTCTTCCCCAGTTACAGGCAGCAGTCCTCTCCAGTTACAGGCAGCAGTCCTCTCCAGTTACAGACAGCGGTCCTCTCCAGTTACAGACAGCGGTCCCCTCCAGTTACAGGCAGCAGTCCTCTCCAGTTACAGACAGCGGTCCTCTCCAGTTACAGGCAGCGGTCCTCTCCAGTTACAGACAGCGGTCCTCTCCAGTTACAGGCAGCGGTCCTCTCCAGTTACAGACAGCGGTCCTCTCCAGTTACAGACAGCGGTCCCCTCCAGTTACAGGCAGCGGTCCTCTCCAGTTACAGGCAGCAGTCCTCTCCAGTTACAGGCAGCGGTCCTCTCCAGTTACAGACAGCGGTCCTCTCCAGTTACAGACAGCGGTCCTCTCCAGTTACAGGCAGCGGTCCTCTCCAGTTACAGGCAGCGGTCCTCTCCAGTTACAGGCAGCGGTCCTCTCCAGTTACAGACAGCGGTCCCCTCCAGTTACAGGCAGCAGTCCTCTCCAGTTACAGGCAGCGGTCCCCTCCAGTTACAGGCAGCAGTCCTCTCCAGTTACAGGCAGCGGTCCTCTCCAGTTACAGACAGCGGTCCCCTCCAGTTACAGGCAGCGGTCCTCTCCAGTTACAGGCAGCGGTCTTCCCCAGTTACAGGCAGCAGTCCTCTCCAGTTACAGGCAGCGGTCCTCTCCAGTTACAGGCAGCGGTCTTCCCCAGTTACAGGCAGCAGTCCTCTCCAGTTACAGACAGCGGTCTTCCCCAGTTACAGGCAGCGGTCCTCTCCAGTTACAGACAGCAGTCCTCTCCAGTTACAGGCAGCGGTCTTCCCCAGTTCCAGGCAGCGGTCCCCTCCAGTTACAGGCAGCAGTCCTCTCCAGTTACAGGCAGCAGTCCTCTCCAGTTACAGACAGCGGTCCGCTCCAGTTACAGGCAGCGGTCTTCGCCAGTTAGAGGAAGCGATCTTTCCCACTTAGAGACACAGCAGTCTTGCCCGATTTGAGGCAGCAGTTTTCCCCATTTAGAGGTAGCAGAGTTTCCCAGTTAGAGACAGCCGTTTTCAGGAGGACAGGAAAGACACTCTCAATTCAGCCACTGAGGGGATGCACAAAGCTGTTTATTTGACCTCTCTATGAAATATTGGATGGTGTGTTTGATGGAGTGGATTATCTTGCTGAGGTTTTTATTTCAGCATTGTCATCACTGTGATGGTCAGTAACAGAGGGGAGGGACGGTTGCTGAATGGGTAACTGATGTTTTAATCAAATGAGCCACCCCTTACAGTCCTGTGGAATAGGGATCGGATGCCCTCTCCTCTTCCCCCCCTCCTCCTCCCCCACTCTCCCTTCTTCTCCTCCCCCTCTTCTCCCACCCCTCTCTTCCCCCCCCCTCCTCCTGCCCCTCCTCAGTTTCTCGCTGTACACCTGATGCCGAGGGCTGATTGTTGATGATGGTGATGCGATCGGGCAGGAGTGTGCAGACCCTACAGAATCATGACATACATTCTGAGAATTCCAGAGTGGTCTGGCCAGGTGGAAGTGTAGCTTAATCACCCCGAGGTCTGCGTGACAATGTTTCATGTAGCATGACTTCCGTATACGCATGCTGACCATGTGTGGTGGACATCGCATTGGGGTCATGAGTCAGGTGGTGGGGATATAGTCCTTTTTACCCAGTGGGCATCATCTGGTCTCGCAGAATGGCTCACATGCTGATGGTACAGAATAAACCCCTCATGACATGGTGCCATGATCTGTATGATGTACTGAGTATGGGCGCACACTAGCTAGACGTTAAGAACATAAGAACATAAGAAATAGGAGCAGGAGTAGGCCATCTAGCCCCTCGAGCCTGCCCCGCCATTCAATAAGATCATGGCTGATCTGACGTGGATCAGTACCACTTACCCGCCTGATCCCCATAACCCTTAATTCCCTTACCGATCAGGAATCCATCCATCCGCGCTTTAAACATATTCAGCGAGGTAGCCTCCACCACCTCAGTGTGCAGAGAATTCCAGAGATTCACCACCCTCTGGGAGAAGAAGTTCCTCCTCAACTCTGTCTTAAACCGACCCCCCTTTATTTTGAGGCTGTGTCCTCTAGTTTTAACTTCCTTACTAAGTGGAAAGAATCTCTCCGCCTCCACCCTATCCAGCCCCCGCATTATCTTATAAGTCTCCATAAGATCCCCCCTCATCCTTCTAAACTCCAACGAGTACAAACCCAATCTCCTCAGCCTCTCCTCATAATCCAAACCCCTCATCTCCGGTATCAACCTGGTGAACCTTCTCTGCACTCCCTCCAATGCCAATATATCCTTCCTCATATAAGGGGACCAATACTGCACACAGTATTCCAGCTGCGGCCTCACCAATGCCCTGTACAGGTGCATCAAGACATCCCTGCTTTTATATTCTATCCCCCTCGCAATATAGGCCAACATCCCATTTGCCTTCTTGATCACCTGTTGTACCTGCAGACTGGGCTTTTGCGTCTCATGCACAAGGACCCCCAGGTCCCTTTGCACGGTAGCATGTTTTAATTTGTTTCCATTGAGATAGTAATCCCATTTGTTATTATTTCCTCCAAAGTGTATAACCTCGCATTTCTCAACGTTATACTCCATTTGCCATATCCTCGCCCACTCACTCAGCCTGTCCAAATCTCTCTGCAGATCTTCTCCGTCCTCCACACGATTCACTTTTCCACTTATCTTTGTGTCGTCTGCAAACTTCGTTACCCTACACTCCGTCCCCTCCTCCAGATCATCTATATAAATGGTAAACAGTTGCGGCCCGAGTACCGATCCCTGCGGCACGCCACTAGTTACCTTCCTCCAACCGGAAAAACACCCATTTATTCCGACTCTTTGCTTCCTGTCGGATAGCCAGTCCCCAATCCACTTTAACACACTACCCCCAACTCCGTGTGCCCTAATCTTCTTCAGCAGCCTTTTATGGGGCACCTTATCAAACGCCTTTTGGAAATCCAAAAACACCGCATCCACCGGTTCTCCTCCATCAACCGCCCTAGTCACATCTTCATAAAAATCCAACATGTTCGTCAAGCACGACTTTCCCCTCATGAATCCATGCTGCGTCTGATTGATCGAACCATTTCTATCCAGATGCCCTGCTATCTCCTCTTTAATAATGGATTCCAGCATTTTCCCTACTACAGACGTTAAGCTGACCGGCCTATAGTTACCCGCCTTTTGTCTCCTTCCTTTTTTAAACAGCGGCGTAACATTAGCCGTTTTCCAATCAACCGGCACTACCCCAGAATGCAACGAGTTTTGATAAATAATCACTAACGCATCCACTATTACCTCTGACATTTCTTTCAATACCCTGGGATGCATTCCACGTTGTGTGAACTAAACCTTTCACGGTTGCAATTTATCTCTGAATTTGCACATGGTGCATGTAAACCAACATGTTTGCAGTCAAGGGCAATAGGGATGGTGAAGGCACATACACACTCTGCCTGCTTCTCTCTGGGAAGAGAGAATGCAATGTCTTCACAGACTGTCAGCCACTTCCTTTGCACAATCGTTGCAGGGTGTTGGGGACATCTTCTGAAACCTGTCAGGAACCTGAGGCAAGTACATTCACAGCCCTGTTCACATTCACAGATACTGGTAGCACTGTCCTCAACCTACTCTGACTCTGCTAGTGAGAGGTGGCAGATTTCACGCATCTCTCTTGAGGGAAAGGCAATGTTGTACGCACCATTCTATGCTTAAATTGAGATAGGAGAATTTCTCCCTGAAGGCCCTGGGTGGATTTGACCTCCTGCCCTTCTCTCCCTCCTCGCTCTTTAATCAGTATATTCTTCTCTGTGTGACCTCTTCACCCAGTCATGCTGCAGACAAGGAAATTAGAACCATAGAATCCCTAAGGTGCAAAAGGAGGCCATTCGGCCCATTGAGTCTGCACCAGCCACAATCCCACCCAGGCCCTATCCCCATAACCCCACATATTTACCCTGCTAATCCTCTGAATCGCCTGAGAATTTAGCATGGCAATCAACCTAACCCACACATCTTTGAACTGTGAGAGGAAACTGGAACACCCGGAGGAAACCCACCCTGACACGGGGAGTATGTGCACACTTCACACAGTTACCCAAGGCCGGAATTGAACCCAGGTCCCTGGGGTTGTGAGGCAGCAGTGCTAACCACTGTGCCACTCTGCCGCCAAATCAGAACTACAGCATCCAGGACTGAAGAGAACAATTTCAATCGGGGACCAAGACCTTCAGCTCACGCCATTCCTTTCCCTGAAGATATTAGCCACCTTTAAGTATAAACCTTTAAACACTTACTGGCTCAGTAACAAGCAATAGGACTCAATCAACAACTAACCTGAGAGAGACTGATGATTCCTTTACAGAGTGCCGTTGGAGTGCTCCTTTCTGTTGCTGAGCGCAGTGTGTGTTTAAGAGAGGGTCTTACCTGGAGCATTAAGGTCAAACTGAATCATTAAAATCAAATCAGTGTCATGATCTGCCCATCCCGCAGATTTCCTACGCATGTTCCCAGAATGTTCCCATGTTCCCATACTAATGCCATACCCAGAATGGCACTCAACACCATACACTAGAAATGGGCATGCGCGACGCAGGTATTGAAAATGCTGCCACTGTGCAACCAAATGTTGCAGTCTCTATCACGTTGCTGCTTGTGGGATCTTTCTGTGCACCACATTTCTCTACTTCAGTTAAGCTACACTTCAGGTGTGCGTGACTGGCTGTTAAGTGCTTTACAATGTGCTGAGGTCATGAAACATAGATACAAGTCCTTTTCTTTCTATAGGTTTTGAATCAGTGATCAACTATTAACAGCAGCAGTTCACCAAAAATATGTACAGCTTTAAATAAAAAAATCCCTACTGTAGTGTTTCCATCAGCACCTCTTACACGGCTGTGGGTCCCATGGATACACAGGAGCCACCTTTCCATTTTTGCATGAGATAAACTTTGCAATGCAAATGTTTATTTTAGGCTATTGAAATCACACAGGGATTTTCCATTTACAGGTGACTACAGTGTGATACATGACAAAAGCACTGAAGGACCTGAATACTGCAAAAGTGAAATATTAACCAGCACACACCAGAGTAATAAACTGAGGGAAAGCACATCACCAAGTCAATACTCACGTTCCCACAGATAATCAACTGGATGGATTAAACTAGTGGATACCCAGGTTAGATTCTCCAGCAAACAACTGGAGTAGAAAAATTAAACGTAACTGCAATTTAGTGTTTCCAAATGTTGCCCAGTCCAAATGCAACATTCAAAATAAATTCCCCAGAAGAATTCTAAATGTGACGAAAATAATGCAAACTTAAAGTGTATGTAAACACGTTTACTGGCAGCCAAGGATGGTATGGTGGCACAGTGGTTAGCACTGCTGCCCCACAGCGCCAGGGACCCGAGTCTGATTCTGGCCTCAGGTGACTGTGTGGAGTTTGCACGTTCTCCCCTTGTCTGCCTGGGTTTTCCTCCAGGTGCTCCAGTTTCCTCCCACAGCCCAAAGATCATAGAAATCATAGAAACCCTACAGTGCAGAAGGAGGCCATTCGGCCCATCGAGTCTGCACCGACCACAATCCCACCCAGGCCCTACCCCCACATATTTACCCGCTAATCCCTCTAACCTACGCATCTCAGGATTCTACGGGGCAATTTGTTTTAACCTGGCCAATCAACCTAACCTGCACATCTTTGGACTGTGGGAGGAAACCGGAGCACCTGGAGGAAACCCACGCAGACATGAGGAGAATGTGCAAACTCCACACAGACAGTGGCCCAAGCCGGGAATCGAACCCAGGTCCCTGGAGCTGTGAAGCAGCAGTGCTAACCACTGTGCTACCGTGCCGATTATCATCTGGTGCAGATGTATGGGTTAGGTTGATTGGCCATGCTAAATTGTCCCTTAGTATCAGCGTGATCAGCGGGGTAAATACGTGGGGTTATGGGAATAGGGCCTGGGTGAGATCGTTGTCGGTGCAGGCTCGATGGGCTGAATGGTCTCCTTCTGCAATGTCGGGATTCTACGATTGTATGATTCCTTCTCACCCCGGAGACTGGAGCACATCATCTAGTTTGATGTTTCAATGCTGTACTGAGGAAGCGGGAAGCGCTGTCTTTCGATGGGACTTTGTTTTTTTGAAGTTTTAAGTTTATCTATTAGTGTCACAAGTAGGTTTGCATTAACACTGCAATGAAGTCACTGTGAAAACCCCTTCGTCATCACATTCTGGCGCCTGTTCGGGTACACTGAGGGAAAATTTTAGCATGGCCAGTGCATTGTGTGTGGATTTTGCTCCCTGCTGCCCTTTCAGCAAAGCAGCCTAGTGCATTTTTTGCTCATCGACTGCCGCCAACCACCCACCTCCCCCCCCCCCCCCACCCCCAATCCTCCTACACCCCTTCATGTGATTTTTCAATGGGAAATAAGGGAGTACGAGTTAATTGTAGCTCAGAAAGGCCATTTCATCCATGTAAACCCTAACGCCCTCATTGTGACATCTTATTTTGTTAATAATTCAATGTTTTTAATCTCCCCGGCTCTGTAAGCAAATCTATTCCTTCTTTGTGTGGTGAAAAATTTCTTAATGTTAGCTCGAAAACTGCCTTTTGCCAGTTTGAACCCTTGTGTTCCACTCTTTGACAAGTTAATTAAATGTTATATTCTGGGTTGACTCTTTCTGTAGCCAGGATGATCTCCAGCCCTGTCTCAGATCACACGCCTCAGCCGTTTGCTTTCAAGCTTGCAAAGGCCAAGTTTTTCCAGCCACTCCTTCTGACTCAGATCTCTAATACTAACGGCATCAGCCTTCAGACAGTTCCTCGCTGTGTCCGATCTGTAACGCCTCTTTCATTCCCTGGTGACCAAAGTTCAGCAAAACGTTCAGAGCGGTCGAGAGTTTACCTCTGCTGTGTCATATTCTGCAGCTTTCTCTATTGCTGTTTGATTTGGTTGAGTGTGATTTAGTTTTATTTGAATGTGTTTGGTGTTGACTCCATCAACACCTCTGGGTCTCAGTCAACCTCATCTTTATCTAGAAAAATGCTAGAAAATCTCAGCAGGTCTGACAGCATCTGTGGAGAGAGTAGAGAAAATGTTTCGAGTCCAGAATGATAGAATCCTACAGTGAAGAAGGAGGCCATTCCACCCATCGAATCTGCGCTGATCACAATCCCACCCAGGCCCTATCCCCATAATCCCATGCATTTACCCTAGCTAGCCCCTTGACGCTAAGGGGCAATTTAGCATGGCCAATCCACCTAACCTGCACATCTTTGGACTGTGGGAGGAAACCGGAGCACCCAGAGGAAACCCACACAGACACGGGGAGAATGTGCAAACTCCACACAGACAGTGACCCAAGCAGGAATCAAACCTGGGTCCCTGGCTGGGTCCCGGCATGGTAGCACAGTGGTTAGCACTGCTGCTTCACAGCTCCAGGGACCTGGGTTCGATTAGTGTCCTGTGATGCGTAGGTTAGAGGGATTAGTGGGTAAATATGTAGGGATGTGGGGGTAGGGCCTGGGTGGGGTTGTGGTCGGTACAGACTCGATGGGCCGAATGGCCTCTTTCTGTACTGTAGGGTTTCTATGATTTCTATGATAATTGCAAAGACCGGACAGCACAGCGGCACAGCTGTTATCACCTCTGCCTCACAGCACCAGGGACCGAGGTTCAATTCTGGCCTTGGGTGACTGTGTGGTATTTGAATATTCTCCATCTCTACATCTTAATGCTGAACCACATCGACCTCTGGGTCATGTACATCACTGAATGGGCGATACGTACCCAGTTCCACATTAACCCTGTATGCGCCAGTCCCTTATACTAACCCTCTCCTGAGCTTAATCACATGGATATGGTATCACACTCGTTTTCTTCATGTCATACATTGTCTTAGAGAATCATAGAATCCCTAGCGTGCAGAAGAAGCCATTTGGCCCATCGAGTCTCCACTGATTCTGTGACAGTATCTTATGCAGGACCTCTCCCCCCGGCCCTTTAAACCCATACATTTACCATGGCAAATCTACCTAACCTACCCATCTTTGGAGTGTGGGAGGAAACTGGGGCACCCGGAAGAACCTCACGTGTCTGCGTAGAGATGGAGATAGCTCTCACCTGTACCTTTTACTGTATATATGTATATGGTTAATAAAGACTTGCTGTTAACACACTGAGGACTATGAAGGCTTCTTTAACAAACACTTTCTGTAACCCGCACCATCCCAATAGGTTATTCTCACACCAGACGCCTGAGCCAGTAGCCTGGGTGCTACTGAGTGTGAGACCATAGCTGACACTCTAACCTCTGGAGGCTGACTGTTTGAAAGGGCATTGGAAAAGTGAGCAGATACGAAAAACTCAGCTGTCAGCGAGGAGGGTCCAGAGACAAGAGAGGCCAGTGAACTGTGTGCCCTCTCATTCTAGTGCCTCCCTCTGTGGCAGAAACAGCTGTGCCAGATTCAAGCTCTCGAACTAGACCAGGTGATGTTTCACTCAGAGTTGACCCCCATGGTGCAAAACTTCCGAGACAGAAGGCTGCCACCATTGATGCTGCTGCTGTCTTGAGAATGAGATGTTAAACATCTACCCTGTCAGTCGGTTGAATATAACGCCATGACTCTATTGGAGGAAGGTCAGGGGAGTTGCCTTTCACATGCTGGCCGATAAACCAACATCACAGAAACCGATCCTCTAATTATTTAATTGTTGTTTGTGGGATCTTGCTGTGCACAAATTCACTGCTCCAATTCCTACATTACAGCAATGGCTACAGCTCAGAGATACGTCATTTGTTGTAAAGCATTTTGTGAGGTTATATTAGACACCTGCAAACTTTTCTTGACGGCTGCCCTAATGTCCACTCCTGGTGCCGTCTGCCCACGGCCTGGCACAGCATTGCGTTTCCAAACAGGCTGACATGGGCGTCAGAATGGCACAGCAGTTAGCACTGCTGCCTCACAGCGCCAGGGACCCGGGATCGATTCTAGCCTCAGGTGACTGTGTGAAGTTTGCATATTCTCTCCGAGTCTGCCCACAGTCCAAAGGTGTGCGGGTTAGGTTGATTGTCCGGGCTAAATTGTCCCTTAGTGTCAGGGGGATTAGCAGGGCAAATCAGTGGGGTTATGGGTATAGGGCCTGGGTGGGATTGTGGTCAGTGCAAACTTGATGGACTGAATGGCCTCCTTCTGCACTGCAGGATCCGGCCACTTAACTTTTACCATCTCACCCAATCTACACCCAATCTACACCCAATCACAAGGGGGGGATTGTTCGGCCCTTTCTGCTGGTGAGACCCTCCAGTCCCGCTGTAGACGGTCCCCGCAGCAGGTTCCCGACAGTGAGACAGGCGAGCTACAGAAGATCCTGCCAGCAGACAATGACGAATTGCCTCTACTGGCAGAAAACATGCCGCGGGAAGCAGTAAAGTCCTACCCCCAAATCAGAATTTATGACTTTGGTACATTTTTGAAGACAAGAGGCAGCATGTCATTCTACATTAGAGCTAAACTATTAACTCATTGAATTGATTCATGCAAAATCCAACGCCCTCCTCTATATTGATACTCCCCTCTACTGATAGACCCCTATACTGATACTCCCCTATGCTGATACTCCCCTATACTGATACTCCCCTATACTGATACTCCCCCATACTGATACTCCCCTAAACTGATACTCCCCTATACTGATACTCCCCTATGCTGATACTCCCCTATACTGATACTCCCCTATGCTGATACTCCCCTATACTGATACTCCCCTCTACTGATAGACCCCTATACTGATACTCCCCTATACTGATACTCCCCTATACTGATACTCCCCTATACTGATACTCCCCTATGCTGATACTCCCCTATACTGATACTCCCCTATACTGATACTCCCCTATGCTGATACTCCCCTATACTGATACTCCCCTATACTGATACTCCCCTATACTGATACTCCCCTATGCTGATACTCCCCTATACTGATACTCCCCTATACTGATACTCCCCTATGCTGATACTCCCCTATACTGATACTCCCCTATACTGATACTCCCCTAAACTGATACTCCCCCATACTGATACTCCCCCATACTGATACTCCCCTATATTGATACTCCCCCATACTGACACTCCCCTATACTGATACTCCCCTAAACTGATACTCCCCCATACTGATACTCCCCCATACTGATACTCCCCTATATTGATACTCCCCCATACTGACACTCCCCTATACTGATACTCCCCCATACTGATACTCCCCCATACTGATACTCCCCTATACTGATACTCCCCTCTACTGATACTCCCCTAAACTGATACTCCCCTATACTGATACTCCCCCATACTGATACTCCCCTATACTGATACTCCCCTATACTGATACTCCCCTAAACTGATACTCCCCTAAACTGATACTCCCCTATACTGATACTCCCCCATACTGATACTCCCCCATACTGATACTCCCCCATACTGATACTCCCCCATACTGATACTCCCCTATACCGATTCTCCCCAATACTGATAATCATCTATACTGATACTCCCCTATACCGATACTCCCCTATGCTGATACTCCCCTATACTGATACTCCCCTATACCGATACTCCCCTATGCTGATACTCCCCTATACCGATACTCCCCTATACTGATACTCCCCTATACTGACACTCCTCTATACCGATACTCCCCCATACTGATACTCCCCTATACTGACACTCCCCTATACCGATACTCCAATATACTGATACTCCACTATACCGATACTCCCCTATACCGATTTTCCCGTATACCAATACTCCCCTATACTGATACTCCCCTATACCGATACTGCTGATACTCCTCTATACTGATACTCCCCTATACTGATACTCCCCTATGCTGATACTCCCCTATACCGATACTGCTGATACTCCTCTATACTGATACTCCCCTATCCTGATACTCCCCTATACTGATACTCGCCTATACCGATACTCCCCTATACTGATACTCCCCTATACTGACACGTACTCCCCTATACTGACACGTTCTCCCCGTGTCTGCGTTTCCTCTGGGTGCACCAGTTTCCTCCCACAGTCCAAAGATGTGCAGGTTAGGTTGATTGGCCGTGCTAAATTTCCCCTCATGTCAGGGGGATCAGCAGGGTAGATTTAACCTCCACATCTTTGGACTGTAATCAACTGTAGAAATTGGAGCAGTCAATTTGTGCACAACAAGCTCCCATGAACAACAATTAAATAATGATTAGAGGATCTGTTTGTGTGATATTGGTTTGTGGAAAAATATCGGCCAGCATGTGGATGGGAACTCCCCTAATCTTCCACAATAGAGTCATGGCGTCTTATACTGCCAACTGACAGGGCAGATGTTTAACATCTCATTCTAAAGGCAGCATCACTGTCAATGGTGGCAGCCTTCGGTCTTGGAAGTTTTGCCTTTTGGATGATAGCAACATATACTCTGGTCAAGAGAGTGAGAGTATGAGTTTTTCTTGGATTCTCCATCCGTGAGTTGTTTGGCGGAGGTAATGAGAGCAAGCGAGGGAGGACACACTCTGCTGTTTCCTTTCTACCTTCCCTATCCACAGTCGCCAATCCATGCCTGTTACCTACCCACTCCCTTCACGGGACAACCATGCTTCATCAGAGCACTGCACTCTGATTAAACACAGGTCCCATAAGGCCTATGGGGTAAATGGAGAAGATCCCATGGTACTATTTGAAGATCAGGGCCTTCCCAGTTTGAGAACCATGCTTGATTGGAAGGGCACCGAACCTCTGGATCTCGGTAACAGAACTAGAATCACAAAATTGTTATGGTGCAGAGGAGGCCATTTGGCTCATCATGTTTGCACCGACTGACTCTATAACGCTCTATGACCAGGAAAGCTTGTTATGTAGTTAGTAATGCTGCCTCACAGCGCCAATTCCCAGCTTGGATCAATGTCTCTGTGGAGTCTACACATTCTCCCCGTGTCTGCGTGGGTGTCCTCTGGTGCTCCAGTTTCCTCCCACAGTCCAAAAGATGAATTGGCCATGCTAAATTCTCCCTCAGTGTACTCAAACAGGCGCCGGAATGTGGCAACTAGGGGATTTTCACAGTAACTTCATTGCAGTTATTGGATAAACATATGGATGATATTGGAATAGTGTAGATTAGAGGGGCTTTAGATTGGTTCCACTGGTCGGCGCAACATCGAGGGCCGAAGGGCCTGTACTGCGCTGTAATGTTCTATGTTCAGTGTGAATGTAAGCGTACTTGTGACTAATAAATAAATTTTAAACTTTGTGTTCAAATGTTGATTACATTTGAAAGTTAACAATAAGTTCATTATAATTTCACCACTGAGATTTACCTGAATCATTGTATAAACTTTATATTGATTGTGTTCCATTGCAGCCATAAGATGGGAGGAATGGTGTCACACCTCCTGTGTCAATATTAGTTCAGCGAGTTTACACTCGAATTACAATACACACCTTACACTGAAGCTGAAATGAGACCACAGGCAGTGATAGTAAAGAATGTGAGGAAACATTTCAACCATTGTATCACTCATTACCTGATCCATTTCTCTGCTTTGGACTTTAAACAATAAATGTCACCATCGCTAAAAATCAGGTGAAAAGTTCGAAGAATAGACAGTGTAAATTATCATACATCTAGCCTAAATGTTAACTGTGTAGTGTAACTGCTTATGGTATAATTTAGTATCCTTTGTCACTTTTTCAAAAATTCATTTGGAGAGGCGATGGCGTAGTGGTATTATCGGTGAACTAGTAATCGAGAGATCAGATCTGGGGACTTGGGATCAAATCCCACCATAGCAGATGGTGAAATTTGAATTCAATAAAAATCTGGAATTCAAAATCTAATGCTGACCATGAAACCATTGTCAATTGTAATAAAAACTCATCTGGTTCACTGATGTCCTTTAGTAAAGGAAATCTGTCATCCTTACCTGGTCTGGCCCAATGTGACTCCAGACTCACAGCAATGTGGTTGAATCTCAAATGCCCCTCCGCAATGGGGCAATAAATGCCGGCCCAGCCAGCGACACACATGTCCCACAAAATGAATAAATTCTTAGGAAATGGCTATCACAGAAAAGGCCAGCATTTGTTGCCCATCTCTAATTGCCCTTGGAAATGTGATGGTGAGTCACCACCTTGAGCAGTCTGTGCGGTGTCAGTACTGTTAGGTATCCAGGATTTTGATGATGAAAGAATAGTTCCAAGTCAGCATGATGTGTGACTTGGAAGAGAATTTGATGCGTCTGCTGCCCTTGTCGTTGCAGGCCACAGAAGTCATATGTTGGGAAGTTGCTGCCGGAGGATGATTATAGATGGTACACATGGTAGCAACAATGAGGGAGGAATCTTTCTGACCAGGTGGCAATGCCATAGAGACAGCCACATGAAACTATTTTCATTCGCATAATAGAATCCTTGACAACCTCCAGGGTGCATCAATATGTGTGTGATACGACACTCTGCAGGATAACTCTACAAGTTATAAAAATCTTCTCAGCAATCTCTTAACACTGTTGCCATGATGATAAAACTGAACAGACTTCTAGTACTCTTCTTAGAAACCTCCAGCTGCTCTGTCTTTATTTTTTGTGCGGTTTTGGTCTATTTTATCTTTCACTGAACGCTCCTCTGGCAAAGACTCAATGTAAACACGTTTTGTCTCTGCAATGTTATAGAAAACAATGGCCTGGATTCTTCAAACTCACCCACAGCTGGGATTCTCCGACCTCGCCCGCGGCTGGGATTCTCCGACCTCACCCGTGGCTGGGATTCTCTGACCGGCCTGTGGCTGGGATTCTCCGACCTCACCCGTGGCTGGGATTCTCTGACCGGCCTGTGGCTGGGATTCTCCGACCTCACCCGCGGCTGGGATTCTCTGACTTCGCCTGCGGCTAGGATTCTCCGACCTTTCCTGCAACTGGGATTCTCCAACCTCACCAGCGGCTGGGATTCTCCGACTTCGCCCGAGGCTGGGATTCTCCAACCTCATGATGTGGAGATGCCGGCGTTGGACTGGGGTAAACACAGTAAGAAGTTTAACAACACCAGGTTAAAGTCCAACAGGTTTATTTGGTAGCAAAAGCCACACAAGCTTTCGGAGCGCTGCCCCTTTCCCGAGGCTGGGATTCTCCAACCTCGCCCAAGACTGGGATTCTCCAACTTTGCCCGAAGCTGGGATTCTCTGACCTCGCCCGCAGCTGGGATTCTCCGATTTCGCCCACAGCTGGTATTCTCCTATCTCGCTCATGGCCAGGATTCAGTGAAGCCTACAGTGCAGAAGGAGGCCATTCGGCCCATCGAGTCTGCACCGATCACAATCCCACCCAGGTCCTCTCCCCATAACCCCATGCATTTACCCTAGCCAGTCCCCCTGACACTAAGGGTCAATTTAGCATGGCCATTCAACCGAACCCGCACATCTTTGGCGTGTAGGAGGAAACCCACACAGACACAGGGAGAACGTGCAAACTCCACACAGACAGTGACCCGAGCCGGAATTGGAACCTGGGTCCCTGGCACTGTGAGGCAGCAGTGCTAACCACTGTGCCACTGTGCCACCCCAATTCCCTGATTCTCTCATCTCGCCCGCGGCTGGGATTCTGGGACCTCACCCGCAGCTAGGATTCTCCGACCTCGCCACGACTAGTGTTCTCCAACCTCGCCTGCGAATAATTTTCTGGCATCTGTATTGAAATCTTTATAATGTTTTTGCCTAGTGTTATATAGTTTATTTTTCTTGTTTAATAAATGTTTTATTCTTTGTGTTAAAAGTAGCAGACTCGAGTGAACTTGTTCGGTAACTGACCTCCACGATTTCTAAAAACGAGTTAGGATCTACCAAGCCAGGTTTCACTGTGGGATCTGATTTGTCCAGTTTTAACATCAGCTGAGATCGCAACACTGGCAAAACCTTAAAATTTAAAATTCTCATCCTTGTATTTGCCTTGTGCCACCTATCACTAGAAACTCCTTCAGCCCTCTGAGACCTCGGTGCTCCTTCAAGTCAGGCCTCTCGAGCATCCGCAGGTTCCACCAGTCCACCACTGGCAGTCATACCTTCAGATGTCTTGGTCCTCAACTCCGGAATTCCCTCCCTCAACCTCCCCACCTCGCTACCAATTTTGTCCCAATTTAAAACCTCCTTGAAACAGACAATTGCTTTTTGCCAACTGTCCTTGTATCTCTTCATATGGTTCGCAGTCAAGGTTTGTTTAGCAACATCCCTGTGAAGAACCTTTTGGTATGTTAATGGTATTATGTTCAACCTGGTAGTGATGTTAAAGGTGCCATAGAAAGTTGTTATTTACTATTGTGGATGAAAGCAGATTGTCAGCTCTGAACCATTGTTCAGTTGCTGCTCGCAGGAGGTGAGATTATTGTAAACATACCTCCCCAGACAATGCAGCACCAATGATAACATCAATGGGAAGTACAGCTCCACAGTGAGAGAAAAAATGGAGAAAAATATATGTTTACATTCCTCAGAGTGAGAACATCAAGTTTTGTGCCTGACAATGTCACATTCCAATGTGCTGGAAGAGTTATATATACATATATTCACATATATATGCACACACAAACACGCACATGATATTAGATACCATTTTTATTAGTTCATGAGATGTGGAGGTCACTGGTTGGGCCAGCATTTATTGCCCATCCCTGAGGATATTTAAGAATAAACCACATTGCTGTGGGACTGGACTCACATGTCGGCCAGACCAGGTAAAGACAGCAGATTTCTTTCCCTAATGGACGTTAGTTACAACTATCGACAATGGTTTCGTGGTCATCAGTAGACTTTTAATTCCAGATTTAGTATTGTTCATAGTGTGATGTTGCTGTGATGTTGTATATATTGTGATCCTGTGTATAGTGAGCTATGAGGGTGGGGCCTCATGGTAATATCTGTGAAGTAGTAATTAATTTAAATTTAATGAATAAGTCTCGAATTAAAGGCGACTCTCAATAATGGTAACCACAACTATCATTGGCAAAAACGCATCTGATTCACTAATATCCTTTAGGGAAGGAAATCTCGGTACTATATTTATCTCTAGTCTTTTATTCCTTCAAAATTTTGGGAATTCTTACAAAGAACACTTTGGGAAACATGCTCACTGTAGCCATTAGCATTTCGCCACAGAATACCCGACCTCTAATCTATTCTACTAACCATGACATTTCTGTGTCAGATTCAATGGAGCTTCTGGTCAATGTAGTCCCCCAGGATCTTGGAGGTCCTTGGGAGGAATTTGGGAATGGCAATACCATTGGATGACATGGGGAGATGGTTAGATTCTCTATTGTTGGAGAAAGTAATTGCTTCACACTTGTCACTTACCCTAAATCTGGATGTAGTCTCTTCCTTGCTGCTTGTGAAAATGGAGTGTTGAATTACTCATCACTTACCAAATTGAATTAAACATGTGTCTTGGATGTCAGGACTTTTCTATTTCATCTTTAGTAAGCTCAGCATAAAGAGAAAAGATGCAAAATGAGTGCAATCTAGCATGGACACCATCCACTATTCCATTAGGTACTGTTATGCGTATTAGATTCCCAAAAACTAAACATTGCATCATATTTATATGTTAATGAGCTTTGCAAAAGTCCCTTGTTCTCCCTTATTGGCTCCCTTTTGTTATGTGACCTGTGCAATACTTCTTCAGTAATTTCCCTTCCTGCCTATATCTCTCTTTCAACAATGAGCAAATTCTGGTCTTTGCACTGAGATTAATTGAACCAAGTCATCGTCCATGTTTCAACACGAACTGCTTCATTGCCGGAGCACTTGGGAATATCGACAAATGTTGCAAATACCCCCACATGCTGCGAATACCCCCGAACGCTGCAAATAACCCCACATGCTACGAATACCCCCAAATGCTGCAAATACCCCCATACGCTATGAATACCCCCAAATGCTGCAAATACCCCCACACGCTACGAATACCCCCAAATGCTGCAAATATTCCCACACGCTACGAATACCCCCAAATGCTGCGAATACCCCCGAACGCTGCAAATACCCCCACACACTGCAAATACCCCCAAACGCTACGAATACCCCCAAATGCTGCGAATACCCCTGAATGCTGCAAATACCCCCAAATGCTGAGAATACCCCCGAACGCTACAAATACCCTCAAATGCTACGAATACCCCCAAATGCTGCAAAAACCGCCACATGCTGCAAGTACCCCACACACTGCAAGTATCCCCAAATGCTACAAATATCCCCACACTCTGCGAATGCCCCCAAATGCTGCAAATACCCCCACACGCTGCAAATACCTCCGGGCGTTGCAAATATCTCCATGCTGACTTTATAATGGCGCAAAACTGAAGAGGTTGAAACCTAGAACACAGCCTTCCTTCAGCAATATCCTCAGGGCACTACACTGGACTAATTAATCTTCAACTGCTTCATCAATGATCTCCGTCCCATCATGATCCACCTTCCTTCAGAATGCAGCATTGGAGAGGGTGTAGAAACGATTCAGGAGAATGATTCCAGGGTTGAGGAATTTCAGTTATGCGGATAGATTGGAGAAGCTGTGACTTCGTCAATGATTATGCCCTGGTGTGTGAACATCAAGTCCTGGAGTGGGACTTGAAGTGGAGATGCCAGCGTTGGACTGGGGTAAACACAGTAAGAAGTCTCACAACACCAGGTTAAAGTCCAACAGATTTATTTGGTAGCAAAAGCCACTAGCTTTCGAAGCGCTGCTCCTTCATCAGGTGAGTGGGAGTTCTGTTCACAAACAGGGCATATAAAGACACAAACTCAATTTACAAAATAATGGTTGGAATGCGAATCTTTACAGGTAATCAAGTCTTAAAAGTACAGACAATGTGAGTGGAGAGAGCATTAAGACAGGTTAAAGAGATGAGTATTGTCTTCAGCCAGGACAGTTCGTGAGATTTTGCAAGCCCAGGCAGGTCGTGGGGGTTACAGATAGTGTGGCATGAACCCAAGATCCCGGTTGAGGCCGTCCTCATGTGTGCGGAACTTGGCTATCAGTCTCTGCTCAGCGACTCTGCGTTGTCGTGTGCCTCAGGCCGCCTTGGAGAACGCTTACCCAAGGATCAGAGGCCGAATGCCCGTGACCGCTGAAGTGTTCCCCAACAGGAAGGGAACACTCCTGCCTGGTGATTGTTGAGCGGTGTTCATTCATCCGTTGTCGTAGCGTCTGCATGGTCTCCCCAATGTACCATGCCTCGGGACATCCTTTCCTGCAGCGTATCAGGTAGACAACGTTGGCCGAGTTGCAAGAGTATGTACTGTGTACCTGGTGGATGGTGTTCTCACGTGAGATGATGGCATCCGTGTCGATGATCCGGCACGTCTTGCAGAGGTTGCTGTGGCAGGGTTGTGTGGTGTCGTGATCACTGTTCTCCTGAAGGCTGGGTAGTTTGCTGCGGACAATGGTCTGTTTGAGGTTGTGCGGTTGTTTGAAGGCAGGAAGTGGGGGTGTGGGGATGGCCTTGGCGAGATGTTCGTCTTCATCAATGACATGTTGAAAGCTCTGGAGAAGATGTCGTAGCTTCTCCGTCATACTGAACAGAACAGATTACTGCAAAGAAGTGTACCGACAACTGAACAACGAGGAACACACCCGCCAACTCAACAGACTGATCAAGACCTTTGATCCAGACCTTCAGAGCATTCTCTGTGCTCTCATCCCATGTACTCCCCGCATTGGAGATCTCTACTGCCTCCCGAAGATACACAAGGCAAACACATCTGGCCGTCCCATCACATCGGGCAATGGGACCCTGTGCGAGAACCTCTCCGGCTACGTCGAGGGCATCCTGAAACCCACTGTACAAAGAACCCCCAGCTTTTGTCCCAACACTACGGACTTCCTACAGAAACTTAGCACACATGGAGCAGTTGAATCAGGAGCACTCCTCATCACAATGGATGTCTCGGCACTCTACACCAGCATCCCCCACGATGATGGCATTACTGCAACTGCCTCAGTACTCAACGCCAACAACTGCCAGTCTCCAGATCCAATTTTACAACTCATCTGTTTCATCCTGGACCACAATGTCTTCACCTTCAACAACCAGTTCTTCATCCAGACACACGGAACAGCCATGGGGACCAAATTCACACCTCAATATGCCAACATCTTCATGCACAGGTTCGAACAAGACTTCTTCATCACACAGGACCATCAACCGATGCTATACACTAGATACATCGATGATATTTTCTTCCTTTGGACTCCTGGTGAGCAATGACTAAAACAACTAAAACAATATGATGACATCAACAAGTTCCATCCCACCATCAGACTCACCATGGTCTACTCTCTGGAATCGGTTGCATTCTTGGACACACGCATCTCCATCAAGGACGGTCACCTCAGCACTTCACTGTACCGCAAGCCCACGGATAACCTCATGATGCTCCACTTCTCCAGCTTCCACCCTAAACACGCTAAAGAAGCCATCCCCTACGGACAAGCCCTCCGTATACACAGGATCTGCTCAGATGAGGAGGATCACAACAGACACCTCCAGACGCTGAAAGATGTCCTCATAAGAACAGGATATGGCACTCAACTCATCGATCGACAGTTCCGACGCACCACAGCGAAAAACCGCACCGACCTCCTCAGAAGACAAACATAGGACATGGTGGACAGAGTACCCTTCGTCGTCCAGTACTTCCCCAGAGCGGAGAAGCTACGACATCTTCTCCGGAGCCTTCAACATGTCATTGATGAAGATGAACATCTCGCCAAGGCCATCCCCACACCCCCACTTCTTGCCTTCAAACAACCGCACAACCTCAAACAGACCATTGTCCGCAGCAAACTACCCAGCCTTCAGGAGAACAGTGACCACGACACCACACAACCCTGCCACAGCAACCTCTGCAAGACATGCTGGGTCATCGACATGGATGCCATCATCTCACGTGAGAACACCATCCACCAGGTACACGGTACATACTCTTGCAACTCGGCCAACGTTGTCTACCTGATACGCTGCAGGAAAGGATGTCCTGAGGCATGGTACATTGGGGAGACCATGCAGACGCTACGACAACGGATGAATGAACACCGTTCGACAATCACCAGGCAAGAGTGTTCTCTTCCTGTTGGGGAACACTTCAGCGGTCACGGGCATTCGGCCTCTGATCTTCGGGTAAGCGTTCTCCAAGGCGGCCTTCACGGCACACGACAACGCAGAGACGCTGAGCAGAGACTGATAGCCAAGTTCCGCACACATGAGGACGGCCTCAACCGGGATCTTGGGTTCATGTCACACTATCTGTAACCCCCACAACTTGCCTGGGCTTGCAAAATCTCACTAACTGACCTGGCTAGAGAAAATACACATCTCTTTAACCTGTCTTAATGCTCTCTCCACTCACATTGTCTGTACCTTTAAGACTTGATTACCTGTAAAGACTCGCATTCCAACCATTATTTTGTAAATTGAGTTTGTGTCTTTATATGCCCTGTTTGTGAACAGAACTCCCACTTACCTGACGAAGGAGCAGCGCTCCGAAAACTAGTGGCTTTTGCTACCAAATAAACCTGTTGGACTTTAACCTGGTGTTGTGAGACTTCTTACTGTGGGACTTGAACCCAGAGCTTCTGGCCCAGCATTAGGGATGCTACCCACTGCACCACAAGACCTCTACTTGCCATCATTACAACTGCACAATCTGTGCTAAACACGGGAAGAAACCTGAAATAACTCCCATGAGGCTGGTGTCCCTTCACCACATCCTGATTTATTTACAATAGTTAGTAATACTCAGACAGGTATTTCCCAGTATAGAGTATACACCCTGAGTGCCGGTAACCCCGACACTCCACATTATGTACCTCTGCACAGCTCCCGGATTGGACAGCATTGACCGTCTCAATCAGGGAGCTCATATTCTAACAGGTCCATCTTGCGGACCTGGTTCAAGTCATTACAAAACCCTTATCCGACAAAGCCCATTCGCTTTAATTAATATTCTTCTTGGCTTCAAGTCAGAAACCACCTCGACTGGGTTCAACTGAACATGTGGGCGAGGTGTCTGCCCTCGCAGACGCCAGCATACAAAGTTGCTGCAGTTCACCAATCGCAAGTGTTACAGAATCAGTCTGCTGCAGAACAGCCAACCTGAACTGGAACATTAGAATCTGACTACATCTCTCATGCAATGCATCCTCCATATATTTTGGCAGGAGGTATTTCACTTATTTAAGAGTGCACCGTGTTTATTAATGTTCAAATGATTATTTTTCTGGCATATCTGAGGGTGCAGCTCACTCCTTCCTTGCTGTGAAACGTGGTCACGTGGGCAGTTGGGTTGCGATTACAAATCTACAGCTCATCTGCTGATTATTTATACTGGCAGCATGAGGCTGGGACAAAGCAACAGTGATTTCAAATCATTAACACTCAGGGCTCGATATTGGAACCACTTGTTCAGGTGAGGTTTGACACTGTTTGCACTCCAACCAGGAACTTTCCAATGATTCACCCAATGTGGTCACCAAACATAATCACAACTTGGGAGAGGTTTCCAATGGTAATGCTGCCCTTAGCGCCATAGGAAGCAGCGATCTCATCATTAGCCTTGTCAATTATCTCCCCAGTGAAATGAAGTTCAGCTCCACAGCTCTCTCACTGAGTTCAAGTTATTTGCTGCTTAAGTTTCTTAGGCATCAACAATGTGGTTGACTCTAAACAAAACTCCACAATGGGCCAGAAAACCATTGTTCAACCAATGCCAGCCCTGTCAGTGTCAGAATGCTGTTGGTTACAGAATGTGTCGTTAAAGAAGTCTTTGCAGTCTTGTTAACAACAGGGGATGTCTGTTCGCTCAGTTGGCTGGACGGCTGGCTTTGAAGCAGAGTGGCATCAACAGCGTGGGTTCAATTCCTGTACCGGCTAGAATTATTCATGAAGGCAAACTCCACACCGTCTTCCTAACCTTGCCCCTCACCTGAGGTGTGGGGACCCTCAGGTTAAATCACCAAGAGGCTGCTCTCCCCTTTGAGGGGGAGAGCTGCCTCTTGGTGATTTAACCTGAGGGTCAGTGTCAGAATGCTGTTGGTTACAGAATGTGTCATTAAAGAAGTCTTTGGGTCATCTGAGACTATGGCGACTTTAGCGTTCTCCAAGGCGGCCTTCACGACACACGACAGCGCAGAGTCGCTGAGCAGAGACTGATAGCCAAGTTCCGCACACATGAGGAGGGCCTCAACCGGGATCTTGGGTTCATGTCACACTATCTGTAACCCCCACAACTTGCCTCGGCTTGCAAAATCTCACTAACTGTCCTGGCTGGAGACAATACACATCTCTTTAACCTGTGCTTAACCCTCTCTCCACTCACATTGCCTGTACCTTTAAGACGTGATTACCTGCAAAGACTTGCATTCCAACCATTATTTTGTAAATTGAGTTTGTGTCTTTATAGAACCATACAACCATAGAAAATTACAGCTCAGAAACAGGCCTTTTGGCCCTTCTTGTCTGTGCCGAACCATTTTATGCCTAGTCCCACTGACCTGCACTTGGACCATATCCCTCCACACCCCTCTCACCCATGAACCCGTCCAAGTTTTTCTTAAATGTTAAAAGTGACCCCGCATTTACCACTTTATCCGGCAGCTCATTCCACACTCCCACCACTCTCTGCGTGAAGAAGCCCCTCCTAATATTCCCTTTAAACTTTTCTCCTTTCACCCTTAACCCATGCCCTCTGGTTTTTTTCTCCCCTAGCCTCAGCAGAAAAAGCCTGCTTGCATTCACTCTATCTATACCCATCAAAATCTTATACACCTCTATCAAATCTCCCCTCAATCTTCTACACTCCAGGGAATAAAGTCCCAACCTATTCAATCTCTCTCTGTAACTCAGCTTCTCAAGTCCCGGCAACATCCTTGTGAACCTTCTCTGCACTCTTTCAATCTTATTTACATCCTTCTTGTAACTAGGTGACCAAAACTGTACACAATACTCCAAATTCGGCCTCACCAATGCCTTATATAACCTTACCATAACACTCCAACTTTTATACTCGATACTCCGATTTATAAAGGCCAATGTACCAAAGGCACTCTTTACGACCCTATCCACCTGTGACGACACTTTTAGGGAATTCTGTGCCTGTATTCCCAGATCCCTCTGTTCAACTGCACTCTTCAGAGTCCTACCATTTACCCTGTACGTTCTACTTTGATTTGTCCTTCCAAAGTGCAATATCTCACACTTGTCTGCGTTAAATTCCATTTGCCATTTTTCAGCCCATTTTTCTAGTTGGTCCAAATCCCTCTGCAAGCTTTGAAAACCTTCCTCACTGTCCACTACACCTCTAATCTTTGTATCATCAGCAAACTTGCTGATCCAATTGACCACATTATCATCCAGATCATTGATATAGATGACAAACAACAATGGACCCAACACCGATCCCTGCGGCACACCACTAGTCACAGGCCTCCACTCAGAGAAGCAATCCTCCACAACCACTCTCTGGCTTCTTCCATTGAGCCAGTGTCTTATCCAATTTACTACCTCTCCATGTATACCCAGCGACTGAACCTTCCTAACTAACCTCCCATGAGGGACCTTGTCAAAGGCCTTGCTGAAATCCAGGTAGACAACATCCACCGCCTTCCCTTCATCCACTTTCCTGGTAACCTCCTCGAAAAACTCTAATAGATTGGTCAAACATGACCTACCACGCACAAAGCCATGTTGACTCTCCCTAATAAGTCCCTGTCTATCCAAATATTTGTAGATCCTATCCCGTATCACACCTTCCAATAACTTGCCCACCACCGACGTCAAACTTACTGGCCGATAATTTCCCGGATTTCTTTTGGAACCTTTTTTAAACAACGGAACAACATGAGCCACCCTCCAATCATCCGGCACCTCCCCCGTGAATACTGACATTTTAAATATGTCTGCCAGGGCCCCTGCAAGTTCAACACTAGCTTCCCTCAAGGTCCGTGGGAATACCCTGTCCGGTCCTGGGGATTTATCCACTCTGATTTGCCTCAAGACAGCGAGCACCTCCTCCCCTTTAATCTGTAAAGGTTCCATGGCCTCCCTACCAGTTTGCCCTATTTCCATAGACTCCATGCCCGTTTCCTCAGTAAATACGGATGCAAAAAAACCATTTAGTATCTCCCCCATCTCTTTTGGTTCCATACACAGTCTACCACTCTGGTCTTCAAGAGGACCAATTTTATCCCGCACTATCCTTTTGCTCCTAACATACCTATAGAAGCTCTTTGGATTTTCCTTCACTCTGTCTGCCAAAGCAACCTCATGTCTTCTTTTAGCCCTCCTGATTTCCCTCTTAAGTAGCTTCTTGCACTTTTTATACTCCTCGAGCATCTGATGTGTTCCTTGCTGCCTGTACATTTCATACAACTCTCTCTTCCCTTTAATCAGTGTTACAATCTCCCTCGAGAACCAAGGTTCCTTATTCCTATTTACTTTGCCTTTAATCCTGACAGGAACATACAAACTCTGCACTCTCAAAATTTCTCCTTTGAAGGCCTCCCACTTTCCATTTACATCCTTACCAGAGAACAGCCTGTGCCAATCCACACTTCCCAGATCCCTTCTCATTTCATCAAATTTGGCCTTTTTCCAGTTCAGAACTTCAACCCGAGGACCAGATCTATCCTTATCCACGATCAGGTTGAAACTAATGGCATTATGATCACTGGATCCAAAGTGTTCCCTCACACTCACATCCATCACCTGCCCTAACTCATTTCCCAATAGGAGATCCAATATCGCATCCTCTCTAGTTGGCACCTCTATGTACTGATGTAGAAAATTCTCCTGAACACATTTTACAAACTCTACCCCGTCTAAACCTTTAACAGTATGCGAGTCCCAATCTATATGTGGAAAATTAAAATCCCCTACTATCACAACTTTGTGTTTCTTGCAGTTGTCAGCTATCTCTCCGCTGATTTGCTCCTCCAAGTCTCGCTGACTATTGGGTGGTCTCTAATACAAGCCCATTAATGTGGTCATACCTTTCCTGTTTCTCAGCTCCACCCGTAGGGCCTCTGTAGACAAGCTCCCTAATCTATCCTGCCTGAGTACCGCTGTAACATTTTCCCTGACCAACAATGCCACCCCCCCACCTTTTATCCCTCTGCCTCTATCCCGCCTGAAACATTGGAACCCTGGAACATTGAGCTGCCAGTCCTGACCCTCCTGTAGCCAAGTTTCACTAATGGCTATAATGTCATATTTCCACGTGTCTATCCACGCCTTCAGCTCATCTGCCTTCCCCACAATACTCCTGGCATTGAAATAGACACACCTCAAAAAATTATTTCCACCACACTCTACCCTTCCATTTGTGATTTTGCTTGAACTAACCTGTCTTTTTACCCCTGCTCCACTATCTGCTCTGGCACTCTGGTTCCCACCCCCCCTGCAAATCTAGTTTAAACGCTCCCCAATAACACTAGCAAATCTCCCTGCAAGTATATTGGTCCCCTTGTAGTTTAGGTGTAACCCGTCTCTCTTGTACAGGTCCCACCTGCCCCAAAAGAGGTCCCAATGATCCAAGAATTGGAAACCCTGCCCCCTGCACCAGTTCCTCAGCCACGTTTATCCGCCCAAGCATCCTACTCCTGCCCTCACTGGCATGTGGCTCAGGTAGCAATTCTGAGATTACTACCCTCGGGGTCCTGCTTTTTAACTTCCTTCCAAGCTCTTTGTACTCACTCTTTAGGAACTCCTCACTCTTCCTTCCCACGTCATTGGTACCGACGTGTACCACGACATCTGGCTGATCACCTTCCCACTTTAGAACGCTGTGCACGCGATCAGAGACATCGCTGACCTTGGCACCTGGGAGGCAACAAACCATGCGGGAGTCTCTGTCCCGACCACAGAACCTCCTGTCCGTACCTCTGACCATTGAGTCCCCTATCACTACTGCTCTCCTCTTCTTCATCCCACCCTTTTGCGCTGTAGAACCAGACGCAGTATCAGAGTTCCGGCTGTTGCAGCTTGTCCCAGGTAAAGCATCTCCCACAACAGTATCCAATTCAGTATACCTGTTGTGGAGGGGTATGAACCCTGCTCTGCCTGTCCTTTCACACTGCCATTTCCTCTCCTTACAGTAACCCAATTTCCTGTGCTCTGCTGCTTAGGTGTAACTATCTCCCTAAAGCTACTGTCTATAAACGTCTCATTCTCCCGAATTAGATGGAGGTCATCAAGCTCCTTCTCCAGTTCCCTAACACGCTTTGCTAGCAGCTGCAGCTGAATGCATCTTTTGCAGGTGCTGTCGTCAGGGATACTGGAGGTCTCCCTGATCTCCCACATCCTGCAAGAGGAGCATTCCAACATCCTGCCTGGCATTTTTTTTTAGTCTGGGGAAAAACAAGAATAAACTTTCTGGGAAAGAAAAAACTTACTCTCGCCTCTGCCTGTTCTCGCCGAAGCCCGTTTTGAGCCAAAGCCCTTCAGCTCTCACTCTGCCCCCTGCTCACTCTGCTGCCCGCTAACAACGCTGCCCGCTCAAAGGTGCGGCCTACTTTTAAACCCTCCAAAACCTTCCCAGGCTGCTGCTGGGCCTACTTCCTGTTTTGAAAAAGAACCTCCGATTTTTTTCACTAATTTAACTGAAAAATAAATAAATAAAATGCACAAACAGCTCCCTTACCCTCAGCCTGCTCCTGTGGAACCCTGGTTGTGAACAGAACTCCCACTCACTTGATGAAGGGGTAACGCTCCAAAGACTTGTGGCTTTTGCTACCAAATAAACCTGTTGGACTTTAACTTGGTGTTGTGAGACTTCTTACTGCCTTTATCTTCAACAGCAAGTCATTAACTATAGGACATATATGCTGCCTCTTGGTACAGGCAACAAGCTATCTCCATCTCTGAGACTTAACATGTCCCTGGCCAACACCACACTGAGTCTGGGTCATTTGCCTTCTTACATCACTCTGTGGGCCGTACTGTACCCAGTCCCACATTAACCCGTAAAAACTAGACCATTATCATGGTTACTTTATGGAAGCACAGAAGCACAGTGGTTAGCACTGTTGCCTCACAGCACCAAGGACTTGGGTCCGATTCCCGGTTTGGATCATTGTCTGTGTGGAGTTTGCATGTTCTCTCTGTGTCTACGCGGGTTTCCTCTGGTTTCCTCCCACAGTCCAAAGATGTGTGGAATAGGTGGGTTGGCCACGCTAAATTGCCCCTTAGTGTCAGGGGGACTAGCATGGGGTTATGGAAATAGGGCCTGGATGGGGTTGTGGTCAGTGCAGACTCGATGGGCTGAATAGCCTCCTTCTGCACTGTAGGGATTCTATGACTATGGTTTAGTTTCCCTCAAATCAATGTCTTGTGTATTTACCTTATTGTTCTGCTATTCTGTCACTATTACAGTTAAAGTTGTTAACATTAACAACTTTCTCACTATCCCATCTACCCCTTCAATTCCTTGAAGTTAGAGCTTCAGATGGTCTGGCGGCTTTAAAACCTTTCCACATCCTATTGGCTGTTCTGTCAGGACAGGGATAGGTTCTGTTGGTTCTTGGTGTTGGATTGGAATTTGCACTGACATTCTGCCAAAGCTTTATGTTGACCCACATCTGGTTGGCTCTCGATTGTTTCTTGTGAGGTGGACGAAACAGAATATTCATCTCCTGGTTGCTGCTTTGATCTTTCTTTCTCTGTGTGGGTCGTGTCAATGGCCTCTGAGGTTGTTCCTGTGGTGAGAAGGAGGTTTGGTGGAACCCTCACTTCTGTGTTTTGTTGTCGATGGTGAGGGGCTGCTACCAGATTGCAGCATCCCTCGTGGTGGTGGCCTGCTGGCTGGAGATTGCAGTGTGTACAGTGGTTGCTATGTTGACCAGCTGTACTAGCAGGACATAGGGGTTTCTCAGACAGCTGATCATTCTCTGACATCATGTCCACCAGAGATGCAATGGAAATCGCATGGGCAGGAGTTTGGTTTGACCATTTGGGAACTTTCCAGGACCTGGAGTGATAATGGACAAACCTAGACCATTAGACATTTGGCCCATCGAGTCTTCTCCGCCATTCAATGAGATCATGACTGATCTGATGTAATAATTCTCAACTCCACTTTCCCACCTTATCTCCATAACCCTTGATTCCCTTACTGATAAAAATCTGTCTATCTCAGCCTTGAACATACTTAGCGACCCAGCCTCTGCAGCCCTCTGCGGTAAATAATTTCACAGATTCACTACCCTCTGAGAGAAGACTCCTTATCTGCGTCTTAAATGGGCGACCCCTTACTCTGAGATTATGCCCTCTGGTCCTAGACTCTCTCACAAGGGGAAACAATCTCTCAGCATCTACCTTGTCAAGTTCCCTGAGAATCCTATGTGTCTTAAAAAGGTCACCTCTCATTCTTCTAAACTCTACTGAGTACAGGCCCAACCTACTCAACCTCCCCTCATAAGACAACCCCTCCATACCCAGGATCAACCCAGTGAACCTTTTCTGCATTGCCTCCAATGGAAGTATATCTTTCCTTAGATAAGGTGACCAAAACTGTTCATAGTGTTCCAGGTGTGGTCTAACTTGTGTAGTTTTAGCATGACGATTCCCTTTGAAATAAAGGTCAACATCCCATTTGCCTTCCCACGGACCTGCTGAAGTTGCGTGCTAGCTTTGTGTGATTTATGCATGTGAAGAAGGCATATAGTGTGTTAGCTTTTATTAACAGGGGGTTGGAGTTTAAGAGCCGTGGGGTTATGCTGCAACTGTACAGGACCTTGGTGAGACCGCATTTGGAATATTGCGTGCAGTTCTGGTCACCTCACTATAAGAAGGATGTGGAAGCGCTGGAAAGAGTGCAGAGGAGATTTACCAGGATGCTGCCTGGTTTGGAGTGTCGGTCTTATGAGGAAAGGTTGAGGGAGCTGGGGCTGTTCTCTCTGGAGCGGAGGAGATTGAGGGGAGACTTAATAGAGGTTTATAAAATGATGAAGGGGATAGATCGAGTGAACGTTCAAAGACTATTTCCTCGGGTGGATGGAGCTATTACAAGGGGGCATAACTATAGGGTTCAAGGTGGGAGATATAGGAAGGATATCAGAGGTAGGTTCTTCACGCAGAGAGTGGTTGGGGTGTGGAATGGACTGCCTGCAGTGATAGTGGAGTCAGACACTTTAGGAACATTTAAGCGGTTATTGGATAGGCACATGGAGCACACCAGGATGGTAGGGAGTGGGATAGCTTGATCTTGGTTTCAGATGAAGGTCGGCACAACATCGTGGGCCGAAGGGCCTGTTCTGTGCTGTACTGTTCTATGTTCTATGTTCTAATCCCCAAATCTCTTTGTGCTGCAGCTTTCTGCAGTCTTTCTCCATTTAAATAATATTCAGCTCCTTTATTCTTTCTACCAGTGTGCATCACTTCACATTTCCTACATTATATTCCATCTGCCATGCTTTTACCCACTGACTTAACCTGGCTATTCCCCTTTGTACACTCCTTGTGTCATCCTCACCACTTGTCTTCCCATCTATTTTTGTGACATCCACAAACTTGGCAATAATACATTCACTTCCTTCATCCAAGTCATTAATATATATTGTAAATAATTGTGGCCCAGCACTGATCCCTGTGGCATTCCACTAGTTACAGTTTGCCATCCTCTTATCCCAACTCTATCTTCTATCAGTTAGCCAACCCTCTACCCATGCTAATGTGCTATCCCCAACACCATGGGACCTTATCTTATTAAGTAGCCTTTTGTGCAGTACCTTATCGAATGCTTTTTGGAAATCCAAGTATATTACATTTACAGGTTTTCCTTTATCTATCCCGCCCATTACCACCTCAAAGCATTTTAATAAATTTGTCAGGCATGATTTCCCTTTCATGAAGCCATGCTGACTCTGCTTGATTATATTATGCATTTCAAAATGCTCCGTAATAAAGGACTCTAACATTTTTCCAATGGCAGAAGCTAACTGTTTTTGTCATCCTCTCTTTTTCAACAGAGATGTTACATTGGCTGTTTTCCAATCCTGTGGGACTTTTCCAGAATTTAAGCTTTTTTAGAAGATTACTACCAGTGCATCATTATCTTTGTAGCTACTTCCTTCAATATCCTGGGATGCAACCCAACAGGTCCAGGGGACTTAAAAGCCTTTGATCCCATTAGTTTCCTTAGTACTTATTTCGAATGTTAGTTATTGCATTTATCTCCTCCCTCCACCCTCCTTCTGCCCCTTGATTAATTAGTATTTTTGGAATGTTATTAGTGTCTTTCACCATGAAGACTGTCACAAAGTATTTAATTTAACTCCTCTGCCCTTTCCTGGTTCCCTATTATTTCCCCAGTCTCATTCTCTAATGTTCACTTTGGCCTCTCTCTTCCATTTTATATACTTAAACAAGGTCTTGCTGTCCATTTTTATATTACCTGCTAGTTTACCCTCATAGTTTATCTGCTCCCTCTTTATTACTTTTGTTCATCTTTTGTTAGTTTTTAAAATTTTCCCAATTCTCTACTCTTTATCACATTGTATGTTTTTTCTTTCGGATTAACACCATCATTAACTTCCTTGGTTAACCATGGATGATTTATCCCTTCCTAGAATCATTCTTCCTCACTAGGATATACCTATGCTATTAGTCATGAACTATTTTCACAAATGTCTGCCCATTTCTGATCAACTTGCTTCCTGCTAAATTCCTTTCCCAGTCCACTCCAGCCAACTCTGCACTCATTCCTTTATAATTACCCTGATTTAAGTTCACTATAATTGTTTTTGACCCAAGTTTCTCACTCTCAAACTGAATGCGAAATTCTACCATGTTATGGTCACTGTTTCCCAGGGGATCTTTTCCTCTGAGATTGTCTTTTAAACCTGCCTCATTACTATCAAATTCGAAATAGCCTGATTCCTGGTTGGATCCACAATATTTTGTTCTCGGAAACAGTCACGAATACACCCTATGAATTCTTCCCCATGGCTACCTGTGCTCATTTGATTTTCCCAATCTACATGAAGATTAAAGTCACCCATGATCAAAGTGCTGTCTTTTTTACATGCCCTTATTATCTCCTGATTGGGAAAAATTTAAGAAACAACAAAGAGAGACTAAGAAAGCGATAAAGAAAGGAAGGATAGACTATGAAGCTAGGCTAGCAATTAATATAAAAAATGATAGTAAAAGTTTTTATAAATATATAAAAAGGAATAGAGTGGCTAGAGTGAATGTTGGACCCTTGGAGGACGAGAGGGGGGAGTTAATAGTGGGAAATGAGGATATGGCTGAGTCTTTAAATAAGTTTTTTGTGTCGGTCTTCACGGTGGAGGACACAAATAGTTTGCCAAATATTAACGATAGAGGGTTGGCAGCAGGAGAAATACTTAATACAATTAATGTTACCAGAGAGGCAGTGCTGGGTAGACTAATGGGACTGAAGGTGGACAAGTCCCCGGGTCCGGATGGAATGCATCCCAGGGTATTGAAAGAAATGTCAGAGGTAATAGTGGATGCGTTAGTGATTATTTATCAAAACTCGTTGCATTCTGGGGTAGTGCCGGTTGATTGGAAAACGGCTAATGTTACGCCGCTGTTTAAAAAAGGAAGGAGACAAAAGGCGGGTAACTATAGGCCGGTCAGCTTAACGTCTGTAGTAGGGAAAATGCTGGAATCCATTATTAAAGAGGAGATAGCAGGGCATCTGGATAGAAATGGTTCGATCAATCAGACGCAGCATGGATTCATGAGGGGAAAGTCGTGCTTGACGAACATGTTGGATTTTTATGAAGATGTGACTAGGGCGGTTGATGGAGGAGAACCGGTGGATGCGGTGTTTTTGGATTTCCAAAAGGCGTTTGATAAGGTGCCCCATAAAAGGCTGCTGAAGAAGATTAGGGCACACGGAGTTGGGGGTAGTGTGTTAAAGTGGATTGGGGACTGACTATCCGACAGGAAGCAAAGAGTCGGAATAAATGGGTGTTTTTCCGGTTGGAGGAAGGTAACTAGTGGCGTGCCGCAGGGATCGGTACTCGGGCCGCAACTATTTACCATTTATATAGATGATCTGGAGGAGGGGACGGAGTGTAGGGTAATGAAGTTTGCAGACGACACAAAGATAAGTGGAAAAGTGAATCGTGTGGAGGACGGAGAAGATCTGCAGAGAGATTTGGACAGGCTGAGTGAGTGGGCGAGGATATGGCAAATGGAGTATAACGTTGATAAATGCGAGGTTATACACTTTGGAGGAAATAGTAACAAATGGGATTACTATCTCAATGGAAACAAATTAAAACATGCTACCGTGCAAAGGGACCTGGGGGTCCTTGTGCATGAGACGCAAAAGCCCAGCCTGCAGGTACAACAGGTGATCAAGAAGGCAAATGGGATGTTGGCCTATATTGCGAGGGGGATAGAGTATAAAAGCAGGGATGTCTTGATGCACCTGTACAGGGCATTGGTGAGGCCGCAGCTGGAATACTGTGTGCAGTATTGGTCCCCTTATATGAGGAAGGATATATTGGCATTGGAGGGAGTGCAGAGAAGGTTCACCAGGTTGATACCGGAGATGAGGGGTTTGGATTATGAGGAGAGGCTGAGGAGATTGGGTTTGTACTCGTTGGAGTTTAGAAGGATGAGGGGGGATCTTATGGAGACTTATAAGATAATGCGGGGGCTGGATAGGGTGGAGGCGGAGAGATTCTTTCCACTTAGTAAGGAAGTTAAAACTAGAGGACACAGCCTCAAAATAAAGGGGGGTCGGTTTAAGACAGAGTTGAGGAGAAACTTCTTCTCCCAGAGGGTGGTGAATCTTTGGAATTCTCTGCCCACTGAGGTGGTGGAGGCTACCTCGCTGAATATGTTTAAAGCGCGGATGGATGGATTCCTGATCGGTAAGGGAATTAAGGGTTATGGGGATCAGGCGGGTAAGTGGTACTGATCCACGTCAGATCAGCCATGATCTTATTGAATGGCGGGGCAGGCTCGAGGGGCTAGATGGCCTACTCCTGCTCCTATTTCTTATGTTCTTATTCTCCTGTTCCACAAAGAGAGAAGAGAGAGATCGAAGGTGAAATCTGAGTCTGAACATGCTTTAGTCTCTGAGTGCTCAAAAGCGTGCAGTTCTGGCTGGCTAACAATGGGGATAGACTTGATATTCTCCACTGTCTAAGAGAGGTCCAGAGCTACACAGACCTCTCTGCTCAGCAGAGAGGCTGGTTGTGGATGGTGTTCAGCAGCTCAAAGATCAGTTTGATCTCAGTGGTTGCAGGATCAAGCTGATGACCGGGAGTCGGACATTCCCTACCCCTGTAGGGAGGAAGGAATGGACCAGAATTACAAGACCCTGATAAAGGGAGTCCAATGTTCAAAGCCAGAGGCCTTTGAGCCACGATCCAGCGACTTTTTAAAAATTCATTTGTGGGCATGGGCATCGCAGGATCGCCAGCATTTATTGCCCATCCCTAGTTGTCCTTGGAGGGCAGTTGAGAGTCAACCGCATTACTGGAATCACATGTAGGCCAGACCGGGTAAGGACGGCAGATTTCCTTCCCTAAAGGGCATTAGTGAACCAGATGGGTTTTTCTGACAATGGACAATGGTCATCAGTAGATTCTTAATTCCAGATATTTTTTATTGAATTCAAATTCCACCATCTGCCGTGGCGGGATTCGAATCCATGACCCCAGAACATTAGCTGAGTTTCTGGATTAATAGTCTAGCGGTAATACCACAAGACAATCGCCCCCCCTATTGTCGGACAGGACTGTCACACTGGCACCTGAATCTAATTTAAGATTTGTTAGATTACCTTTTACCAGGATGTCAGCATTTGAAAATGCAGAACCACAGTCCTCTAACCTCACCCAAGAAGCATAGTTGTGTGTCTTCAGGGTTTTCGGTCTCAACTTTTGGACTACTTTCGGGATGCCTGTGCAGTTCCGGGATTTTGCACAGATGACCAGAATGTGGGTATAGTGGAAGTGTCGGGCAGTGCCCACAGGACACGGATCTCTCCTGTGAATGTGTTTCATACTGCAGCACAGGCAAGTCGCCCTGCTGGGCAGTTCAGGAATTGCTTTCCCTAATTCGAGTCCCCCTTTGTGATCTTTGTGATCTGATACACTGTCCTGAGGGTTGGCTTCTGCCCGTGTTGCATTTTCTTGTCCTGTGTGTCTCACATCGCCCACACAGTCTGACTATCTGGATTGCATAGTCATTATCATTTAAAATCATTCACACTTGGGACTCGATGTTTGAATTCGTTGTTCGGATGAGGTTTGAAACTGTTAGCACTCCAAACAGAAACTTTCCAAAGATTCGCCCAACGAAGTCGCCAGACATAAACGCAAGATGGGAGAAGGTGGTGATACGTGCTTGGAAGATGCGGCTGCCATAGCTGGGTAACTGGCAAGGTGTACAAGCTGTGAGATGTAAATGTGAGGCTTGTATTAATACTAAGTGTGTGAGGGTGAGGTGAAGCCTATGGTGTGAGGTACGAGTTGTGCTAGCTAGAGTTGGTTGCTAGGCGAGTGATGAGGTGTGTGAGGCCAAGGGTGCAATTGGAAAATATGACATTTGAAATTGCATTCACCAACCTTGCTCACTTGTGTGAGATCGTTCAACGTTTTCACTAGATCCAGAATCTGAATCTGAATCCATGTCCTCAGAACATTAGCCTGGGCCTCTGGGTTATTGATCCAGTGGCATTACCACAACACCAACATCTCCCTAAACAAAAACAACTTACTGAGCAAAAAAATAGCAATATATTGATAATCATTTTTAAAATGAGCACTTAATAAAAATAGTCATTAAAAAGTGCCAAGCAGAACAGCCAACTAACAAAACATTTATTGCTTTTATGCTTGAGAAGCAGAGCTAGAGATTGAGAGAGGAACTAGGTCCCTGGTCACCAAGGATGGGGTGGCACGATGGCACAGTGGTTAGCACTGCTGCCTCACAGCGCCAGGGACCCGGGTTCAATTCCCGGCTTGGATTACTGTCTGTGTGGAGTCTGTACATTCTCCCCGTGTCTGCATGGGTTTCTTCCGGGTGCTCCGGTTTCCTCCCACAGTCCGAAAGATGTGCTGGTTACGTGCATTGGCCATGTTAAATTCTCCCTCAGTGTACCTGAACAGGTGCCAGAGTGTGGTGACTAGGGGGTCTTCACAGTAACTTAATTGCAGTGTTAATGTAAGCCTACTTGTGACAATAATAAATAATAAATAAATCTATAATATTGAAACATCATGCACCGACCAAATGAACGGGCTCAGTTTTGATGACAGTACATTGATGGCACCTTCTGACAGCATAGAGAAAATTCCCTTTCTGATCTCACCAATTATATTAATGCCGGGCGGATCATTGTTAAACCTGTGCACAATTAGTCTTGATGTGGATATGCCGACGTTGGACTGGGGTAAACACAATAAGAAGTCTCACAACACCAGGTTAAAGTCTAACAGGTTTATTTGGTAGCACAGGCCACTAGCTTTCGATGGCATCCGTGTCGATGATCTGGCACGTCTTGCAGAGGTTGCTGTGGCAGGGTTGTTTGGTGTCGTGGTCACTGTTCTCCTGAAGGCTGGTCAGTTTGCTGTGGACAATGGTCTGTTTGAGGTTGTGCGGTTGTTTGAAGGCAAGAAGTGGGGGTGTGGGGATGGCCTTGGCGAGATGTTCGTCTTCATCAATGACATGTTGAAGACTTCGGAGAAGATGCTCCACTTCTCCAGCTTCCACCCTAAACACGTTAAAGAAGCCATCCCCTATGGACAAGCCCTCCGTATACACAGGATCTGCTCGGATGAGGAGGATCGCAACAGACACCTCCAGACGCTGAAAGATGCCCTCATAAGAACGTGCCGGATCATCGACACAGATGCCATCATCTCACGTGAGAACACATCCACCAGGTACACGGTACATACACTTGCAACTCGGCCAATGTTGTCTCCCTGATACGCTGCAGGAAGGGATGTCCCGAGGCATGGTACATTGGGGAGACCGTGCAGACGCTACGACAATGGATGAATGAACACTGCTCGACAATCACCAGGCAAGAGTGTTCTCTTCCTGTTGGGGAGCATTTTTCGGCCTCTGATCTTCGGGGGGTAAGCGTTCTCCAAGGCGGCCTTCACGACACAAGACAATGCACAGTCGCTGAGCACAGACTGATAGCCAAGTTCCGCACACATGAGGATGGCCTCAACCGGGATTTTGGGTTCATGTCACACCATCTGTAACCCCCACGACTTGCCTGAGCTTGCAAAATCTCACTAACTGGCCTGGCTGGAGACAATACACATCTCTTTAACCTGTGCTTAACCCTCTCTCCACTCACATTGTCTGTACCTTTAAGACTTGATTACCTGTAAAGACTCACATTCCAACCATTATTTTGTAAATTGAGTTTGTGTCTTTATATGCCCTATTTGTGAACAGAACTCCCCTCACCTGATGAAGGAGCAGCGCTCCGAAAGCTAGTGGCTTGTGCTACCAAATAAACCTGTTGGACTTTAACCTGGTGTTGTGAGACTTCTTACACAATTAGTCTGCCAGAGATATTCCAGAATTTGATGCCAAGCTCATATAGATGGTGAGCTGAAAAAATAAACTAAGCAAAGTGAAAAATGGCATATCTCTGACCTTCAAAGCATTGAGGGGCAGACATGAACATTGCGCACAATGTTAAGGGCAAAAGGGCCTCTTAAGGTACAAAATGATGGACAAGAAGCAAACACACAGCAACACACCATCTGTACACTGGAGCAATAGTTCAAATTGGTACTATCCTACATTTATAACATAACTGTTTCTACTCCATAACATAATTGTGGATTAAAGGAACATAGAATTAGGAGCGAGAGTAAGTAATTCAGCCCTTTGAGTCCACTCTGCCATTCTATATAATAATGGCTGATCTCCATCTCATTCTAACTCCACTTCCCTGCCTTTTCCCCATACACCTTTATCCCACTTTTGATCAAATATTTATCTATCTCTTTCTTGAATCCATTGATTGATTCTGCATCCACTGCACTCTGGGGCAGAGAGTTCCATAGATTCACAACTCTCTGTCTCCTTATCTCTGTTTTGAACCTCCCTCTCTATTACTCTACAACTGTGACCTCTAGTCTTAGACTGTTCTAGAAGTGGGAACGTTTGGTCAACATTTACTTTATCAATCCCGTTGAGTATTTTATATACCTCAATTAAATCCCCCCTCATTCTTCTGTACTCCAGTGAGTACAAGCCCAAGCTACTCAACCACTCCTCATACAACAGCCCCTTCAAACCTGGAATCAATCCAGTGAACCTTTTCTGAATTGCCTCCAGTGCCACCACATCCTTCCTCAAAGAAAGTGACCAAAACTGAACACAATACTCCAAGTGTAGTCTCACCAATGCCTTATACAATTGTAACAACACTTCTCTACTTTTATACTCCAGACCCTTTGCAATAAATGCCAAGATTCCATTTGCCTTCCTTATAACATTCTGCACCTGCATACCCACTTTCTGAGACTCATGCACAAGGACACGAAGATCCCTCTGTACAAACGCCTTTTGAATCTGTTTCCCATTGAAATAGTAATTTGCCCCTTTATTTTTCCAGCCAAAATGGATAACCTCACATTTATCCACATTAAACTCCATCTGCCAGATTCTGGCCCGTTCCCCATTGAGTATTATTTTTAAACTTGAAACCCAATTAATGAAATAAAACACAATAAAGGTGGCAGGGAAGCTGTTCAAAATAACTCCTCGGAAGCCGGTATCCCTTCACAAGATTCACTTCATTTACATGGTTACCTCCACTTCTAAGAGTGCATCAAGTACAGAGTTTGAATCCAGACTGTCAGTAAACCTGACACTCCTCATTGTATCATGCTCCCTGATTGAGCATGCAATCATACCAATCATTTTGACCAAACAAGTAAACTAAATCAAATTACTAAAGGGACAAATTAAAATGGGCAGCTCCCAGAAGGAGGAGAACCGTCCGAAACCAAGGACAATGTGGAAAGGAAACTTAAAACATCAAATCAAAATGTGATTAAAGGGGTCAATAATGCGCCCCAGTCCCTGCAGTGCCCAGCGGGCATGGAAGGCATTAACGGTGCCCTCGGACACCACATGCTCCCTCTCCAGGGACTCGGGATTGATTCCAGCCTCAGGTGACTGGCCGTGTGGAGTCTCACGTTCTCCCTGTGTCTACATGGGTTTCCTCCAGGTGCTCCGGTTTCCTCCCACAGTCCAAAGATGTGCAGGTTAGGTGGATTGGCCATGCTGAATTGCTCCTTAGTGTCCCAAGGTGTGTGGGTTAGGGGGATTAGCGGGGCAAATACGTAGGGCTACGGGGAAAGGACCAGGGTCGGATACTCTGTTGGAAAGTCAGTGCAGACTTAATGGGCCGAACTTTGCAATGTGGGGATTCTATGATTCTAAGAAAGAAAAGATGTATAATGCTGCAAAGGTCACCCAAAGGCTTGGGGAAATTGTAGAAATCAGCACACATTTACCCCGCTCATCCCATTGACACTAAGGGGCAATTTTTCCGCCTGGATGCCCACTTTACCAAGGCCCGAAAATGGCAGCGATCCGAATTGTGCCCAAAATGGGCGCAATGGCGATTTAAGTGCATTTGCATGCATTTAAATTGAATTAATGGGCTGCCCGCCCAACTTTACCAGCAATTCCCCCTTTACCATCGCACTCGCGCGTCCAGATTCGGCACGAAACAGACATGCTCGGCAAAGGTCTGTTTCCAGCACTCCAGCTCCTGAAGAGGTAAGTTCAGAGCTTCCAGTGGCTCTCTGACTCAGATCAGTGGTGGGGGGAAGGGAGGCGGGCCAGATCATTCTCTGGTGAAGGGAGGTGGGAAGGAGGAGGAGGTGGCTCAGATGTATCTCTGGTGCAAGGGGGTGGGGGTGGCGGGGGGGTGGGGGGGGGGGGGGGGTGGAGGTGGGGAGGAGGAGGGAGGCCAGATGGATCTCTGGTGGATGGGGCGGGGTGACCACTGCCACTCTGCGGGCGATCGGTGGGGGGCAGGGGTGGGCAGAGGGTTGCAATCGGTCTGGGGAGAAGGGGGTGTTGGTGGATAAAGGGGACAGTTATGTTGTTGGGGTGGAGCGATGTCTGTGGGGGCCATTGCTCCCGAGCCGCTTTATCCACTTTTTGCCGGGAGCGATGTGACAGTTTTTCAATTTTTTTTTCACTGCACATGCGCAGTTCAAAGCTCCGATCGGAGCAGCAGCGTTTCAGGTGCGGTAAGCCCCGCCCACAGCGCAAGTCAGACTTGCAATTTTTTTCCAGGCTGAGTGTGCATGGGAGCGCCTGAGAACAGATTTCCAAGTCGGATCAGAATTGCGCCCAGATTCAGCACTTAGAATGAAAATGGTAAAATTGGGCCCTATATTCCAGGTGCGGCCTAATTAAGGTTCTATAAAGCTGCAACATGACTTGCCAATTTTTAAACTCAGTGCCCGATGAAGGCAAGCCGTATGCCATATGCCTTCTTGACTACCTTCTCCACCTGCATTGCCACTTTCAGTGAACTGTATACCTGTACACCCAGATCCCTCTGCCTATCAATACTCTTAAGGGTTCTGCCATTTACTGTATATTTCCTATCTGTATTAGACTTTCCAAAATGCATTACCTCACATTTGTCCGGATTAAACTCCATCTGCCATCTCTCCAAGTCTCCAATCGATCTATATCCTGCTGTATCCTCCGATGGTCCTCATCGCTATCTGCAAATCCACCAACCTTTGTGTCATCTGCAAACTTACTAATCAAACTAGTTACAGTTTCCTCCAAATCATTTAAATATATTACAAACAGCAAAGGTCCCAGTGCTGAGCCCTGAGGAACGCCACTTGTCACAGCTCTCTATTCAGAAATGCACCCTTCTACTGCTACCCTCTGTCTTCTATGACCGAGCCAGTTAGGTATCCATCTTGCCAGCTGACCTCTGATCCCATGCGACTTCACCTTCTGCACCAGTCTGCCATGAGGGATCTTGTCAAAGGCCTTACTGAAGTCCATGTAGACAACATCCACTGCCCTACCCTCATCAATCATCTTTGTCACTTCCTCGAAAAACTCAATCAAGTTAGTGAGACACGACCTCCCTTTCACAAAACCATGTTGCCTCTCGCTAATACATCCACTTATTTCCAAGTGGGAGTAAATCCTGTCTCGAAGAATCCTCTCCAATAATTTCCCTACCACTGGCGTAAGGCTCACCGACCTGTAATTACCTGGATTATACTTGCTACCCTTCTTAAACTAAGTCCTGTTAGAATTTTATAAGTCTCTATGAGATCCCCCCTCATTCGTCTGAACTCCAGCGAAAACAATCCTAACCTAGTCAATCTCTCCTCATACATCAATTCCGCCATTCCCGGAATCAACCTGGTAAACCTTTGCTGCATTCCCTCAAGAGAAAAAACATCCTTTCTCAGAAAAGGAGGCCAAAATTGCACACAATACTGTAGGTTAAATGATCCAAACCAGCAAATGAATGAAAAATGATCTTGGAGAGAGAGTTATTGTTTCTCTGTCAGACGCCTATCAATAATAAATGAACTGGGCTTTCACACTAACCACTGTGCCACACAAAGTATTATATACTCATTGTATGTGGAGATGGGATTTGAACCCAGAGCCTTCTGGCTCAGAGATGAGAGCAATAATGCTTGACTACAGCTGACAGGTGAAGCAATGCTTAAAAGATCCTTGCCCTTCCAATGTTTGTTGAATCAGAATTATTTGCATCGCAGTGTTAGCAAGGAGATTTACTTAGATCATGATGTCTTATAGGAACAACTGCTTTGCTTTTTCTACTGAGGTGAATAGCAGGTTCCATCCAGCTCAGCCCAAAATAACATTGAGATAAATTGGCATCAGTACAGGTTGGCACTGTACCAGGTCAGTTCAAATATATCCACCCATTTCTAGAACAATGAACTGGTTTGAAAAAATGGGAGCTTTGTCAATCATGGTCCAGTTTGGGAATAGTTTAGGTGTGAGTCTTGGCTCAGTGACAGCTCTCTCACCTCTGAGAGAAAGTTGTGGGGTTAATCACCATTCTGGAGATGGGAGTGCACACACTCTGGCATCTGTTCGGGTACACTGAGGAAGAATTTAGCACGGCCAGTACACCTAACGTGGCTGACATTCCAGCACAGGCCTGAGGGAATTCTGCATTGTCAGAGGCACTTGTACTGGGTAAGATATTCAACTTTCTCAGACAGATCGCAGACCTCTATCTGAAAGAAAGCCATGATGTGGAGATGCCAATGTTGGACTGAAGTGGGCACAGTAGCACAGTGGTTAGCACTGCTGCTTCACAGCTCCAGGGACCTGGGTTCGATTCCCGGCTTGGGTCACTGTCTGTGTGGAGTTTGCACATTCTCCTCGTGTCTGCGTGGGTTTCCTCCGGGTGCTCCGGTTTCCTCCCACAGTCCAAAGATGTGGGGGTTAGGTTGATTGGCCATGCTAAAAAATTGCCCCTTAGTGTCCTGAGATGTGTAGGTTAGAGGGATTAGTGAGTAAAATATGTAGACATATGGCGGTAGGGCCTGGGTGGGATTGTGGTCGGTACAGACTCGATGGGCCGAATGGCCTCTTTCTGTACTGTAGGGATTCTATGATTCTATTCTATTCTAGTAAGAAGTCTCACAACACTAGGTTAAAGTCCAACAGGTTTATATGGTATCACAAGCTTTTGGAGCGCTGCTCCTTCATCAGGTGAGTCGAGTGACTCCACTCACTCCACTCAGTTAGATGAAGACTAAGAGGACGTCAAGGTTTGATTTTTTGGGGTTACCAGCCATGACGATGTAGGAGCAGGAAAGAGAAACCATTGCAGCCGATACTCTGGCTATGATTAGATTGTTAAGAATGAATTTGTGCGTGTCCAGTCCCAGCCAGCTGGCTGACAGTAGAGAGGGGTTGGAGGAGGATACTGTGGCCAAACTGTGTCAAAGGTCACACACAGGCCAAGGAGGACCGGGAGTTACGGTCACAGGTCATTTGTGACTTGGATCAAAGTGCTGTGACAAGGGGGAACCCTGATTGGAGGGATTCAGATAGAGTTCCAGGAAAGTGGGGATGGCTTTGGGAGGCAGCAGCATATTCGAGGATTTTGAGAGGAAAGGGGAGTTGGATAATGGAGCAGTAGTTTGCAAGGAAGGATGGGCCATGGGTTGGATTTTTTTCATGAGAACGGTGATGATGGCAGCTTTGAAGGAGAGGGGAACAGTATCTGAGGAGAGAGATCGGTCAACTAACCATCAGCTAATGTGAGAGCTAGGAAGGCAAGTTGAGTGGTCAGGACTTTCTGTAATATAAATGTTTAATAACAATTCTGTTACTAGCTGGAGTGCATCACCAGTAATGGCAGATCATATGTAAGAAGGTTCTAGTGAAGTCCCTGTTACATAGAACATCAAATCCCTCCAGTGCAGAAAGAGGCCATCCAGCCCCTCAACTCTGCACCGACTCTCCAAAGAACATCCTACCCAGTCCCTCTCCTCCATCCTATCCCCATAATCTACCTAACCTACACATCTTTGGACACAAAGGGGCAATTTTGCATGGCCAATTCCCCTAACCCTTTATTTATCAGTGTCACAAGTAGGATTACATTAACACTGCAATGAAGTTATTGCGAAAATCCCCTAGTCGCCACACTCCGGCATCTGTTCGGGTACACTGAGGAAGAATTTAGCACGGCCAGTACACCTAACCAGCACTTCTTTGGACAGTGGGAGGAAACCGGAGCACCCGGAGGAAACCCACGCAGACACAGGGGAGAACATGCAGAGAGTGACCCAAGCCCAGGAATCAAACCCAGGTCCCTGGCGCTGTGAGGCAGCAGTGCTAATCACTGTGCCACCGTGCCACTAAAGTCTGTCTCAGTAAATAGTCAGTAACTATTCACTAGTTTACAACAGCAGTGTTTCCAGTTTTCTTCTATCCAAGGCACATTGAGCTTGGTCAGGATGTGAATGCTATCCAGTGAAAATAGTGTTGAGGAGAAAGAATCGGGTTTCGAGGACAAGCTGAGCAAACCCAGTCACAGGACAGTGTTCTAAAGGTTAGCTCGATTCAAATTAGAGCATGCATAGCCAATGATTTGTATCCTTTAACAATTCTCGAGTGAACAATGGATACCTGAGAGGAATTACAGGCAGCCATTTCATTGAGAATATCAGATCAAGCAAATAACCATTGAAAGAAAAGTTTATACACTTTAATTTAGTCATCAGAGAAAGCAGGCAAAATTACAGCCTGACAGTACTAACACCCCCAGTACACAGTCTGGGTTTACTGATAGTACTAACACCCCCAGTACACAGTCTGGGTTTACTGATAGTACTAACACACCCAGTACACAGTCTGGGTTTACTGATAGTACTAACACCCCCAGTACACAGTCTGGGTTTACTGATAGTACTAACACCCCCAGTACACAGTCTGGGTTTACTGATAGTACTAACACACCCAGTACACAGTCTGGGTTTACTGATAGTACTAACACCCCCAGTACACAGTCTGGGTTTACTGATAGTACTAACACACCCAGTACACAGTCTGGGTTTACTGACAGTACTAACACCCAATACACAGCCTGGACTCATAGAGTTATACAGGTTTACAGCATGGAAACAGGCCCTTCGACCCAACTTGTCCATGCCCCCCTTTTTTTTAAACCCCTGAACTAGTCCCAATTGCCTGCATTTGGCTCATATCACTCTATGGCCATCTTACCCATGGAACTGTCTAAACGCTTTTTAAAAGGCAAAATTGTACCCACCTATTAACTCTGGTAGCATGTTCCAGACACTCACCACCCTCTGTGTGAAAACATTGCCCCTCTGGACCTTTTGTATCTCTCCCTTCTCACCTTAAACCTATGCCCTCCAGTTTAGACACCCCTACCTTTGGGAAAAGATATTGACTTTCTAGCTGATCGATGCCCCTCATTATTTTATAGACCTCTAGAAGTTCACCCCTCAGCCTTCTATGCTCCAGAGAAAAAAGTCCCAGTCTATCCAGCCTCTCCTTATAACTCAAACCATCAAGACCTGGTAGCATTCTAGTAAATCCCTTCTGCACTCTTTCTAATAATTTTATAATATTCTTTCTATAATAGAGTGACTAGAATTGTACACAGTATTCCAAATGTGGCCTTACCAATGTCTTGTCAACAAGACGTCCCAACTCCTGTATTCAATGTTCTGACCAATGAAACCAAGCATGCTGAATGCCTTTTTCACCACTCTGTCCACCTGTGACCGCATTTCAAGGAGCTATGAACCTGTACCCCTAGATCTCTTTGTTCGGTAACTTTCTCCAACACCCTACCATTAACTGAGTAAGTCCTGCCCTGGCTCAATCTACCAAAATGCATCACCTTGCATTTATCTAAATTAAACTCCATCTGCCATTCGTCAGCCCACTGGCCCAATTGATCAATATCACGTTGCATTCAGAGATAACCTTCTTCACTGTCCACTATGCCACCAATCTTGGTGTCATCTGCAAACTTACTAACCATGCCTCCTATATTCTCATCCAAATCATTAATATAAATGACAAGTAACAATGGACCCAGCACTGATCCCTGAGGCTGGTCACAGGTCTCCAGTTTGAAAAACAACCCTCTTCAACCACCCTCTGGCTTCTGTCATCAAGCCAGTTTTTTATCCATTTAGCTACCTCACCCTGGATCCCATGAGATTTAATCTTATGCGGTACCTTGTCAAAGACCTTGCTAAAGTCCATGTAGACAACATCAACTGCACTACCTTCATCTACCTTCTTTGTTACCCGTTCAAAAAACTCAAATTTGTGAGACATGATTTTCCACTCACAAAGCCATGCTGACTGTCCCTAATCAGTTCTTGTGTATCCAAATGTCTATAGATCCTGTCTCTCAAAATACCTTCCAACAACTTACCCACCACCGATGTGAGGCTCACCGGCCTGTAGTTCCCAGGCTTTTCCCTGCAGCCCTTTATAAATAAACTGACAATAATCACACACCCAACACAGGTCTCGGTTTGCTGACAGTACTCACAAACCCAATACACAGTCTAGGTTTACTGAAAATACTCACACACCCAATACACAGCCTGGGTTTACTGACAGTACACATACACCCAATACACAGTCTGGGTTTACTGACAGTATTCACACACCCAATACACAGTCTGGGTTTACTGACAGTATTCACACACCCAATACACAGTCTGGGTTTACTGACAGTCCTCACACATCCAATACACAGTCTGGGTTTACAGACAGTACTCACAAACCCAATACACAGTCTGGGTTTACAGACAGTACTCACAAACCCAATACACAGTCTGGGTTTACTGACAGTATTCACACACCCAATACACAGTCTGGGTTTACAGACAGTACTCACAAACCCAATACACAGTCTGGGTTTACAGACAGTACTCACAAACCCAATACACAGTCTGGGTTTACTGACAGTACTAACAAACCCAATACACAGTCTGGGTTTACTGACAGTCCTCACACATCCAATACACAGTCTGGGTTTACAGACAGTACTCACAAACCCAATACACAGTCTGGGTTTACAGACAGTACTCACAAACCCAATACACAGTCTGGGTTTACTGACAGTATTCACACACCCAATACACAGTCTGGGTTTACTGACAGTACTCACAAACCCAATACACAGTCTGGGTTTACTGACAGTACTCACAAACCCAATACACAGTCTGGGTTTACTGACAGTACTCACAAACGCAATGCACAGTCTGGGTTTACTGACAGTCCTCACACACCCATTGCACAGTCTGGGTTTACTGACAGTCCTCACACACCCAATACACAGTCTGGGTTTACAGACAGTACTCACAAACCCAATACACAGTCTGGGTTTACAGACAGTACTCACAAACCCAATACACAGTCTGGGTTTACTGACAGTACTCACAAACCCAATACACAGTCTGGGTTTACTGACAGTACTCACAAACGCAATGCACAGTCTGGGTTTACTGACAGTACTCACAAACCCAATACACAGTCTGGGTTTACTGACAGTACTCACAAACGCAATGCACAGTCTGGGTTTACAGACAGTACTCACAAACCCAATACACAGTCTGGGTTTACTGACAGTCCTCACACACCCATTGCACAGTCTGGGTTTACTGACAGTCCTCACACACCCAATACACAGCCTGGGTTTACTGACAATATGCAAACCCAATACACAGTCTCGGTTTACTGAGAATACTTACACACCCAATACACAGTCTGGGTTTACTGACAATCCGCACACCCAATACACAGTCTGGGTTTAAGAACATAGAACATAGAACATAGAAAAGCTGCAGCACAAACAGGCCCTTCAGCCCACAATTTGCGCCGAACATGTCCCTACCTACTAGGCTTACCTATAACCCTCTCTCTTACTATCTTCCATGAACTTATCCAAAAGTCTCTTAAAATACCCTATCGAATCCGCCTCCACCACCACTACTGGCAGCCGATTCCACACACCCACCATCCTCTGAGTGAAAAACTTACCCCTAACATCTCCTCTGTACCTACTCCCCAGCACCCTAAACCTGTGATCTCTTGTGGCAGCCCTGGGTAAAAGCCTCTGAGAATCCACTCTATCAATACCTCTCAACATCTTATACACCTCTATCAGGTCACCTCTCATCCTTTGCCTCTCCAAGGAGAAAAGACATAGCTCTCTCAACCTATCCTCATAAGGCATGCCACCAAATCCAGGCAACATCCTTGAAAATCTCCCCTGCACCCTTTCTATGGCTTCCACATCCTTTCTGTAATGAGGTGACCAGAACTGGGCACAGTATCCAGGTGGGCTCTGACCAGGGTCCTCTACAGCTGCAGCATTATCTCCCGATTTCTAAACTCAATTTCTCTATTGATGAAGGCCAGTATTCCATACACCCTCTTAATTACAGCCTCTACCTGCGACGCTGCTTTGAGTGTCCTATGACCCCAAGATCCTTCTGATCTTCCACACTGCCAAGCATCTTACCTTTAATATTATATTCTTTCATCCTATTCGACCTGCCAAAATGAACCACCACACACTTATCTGGGTTGAAGTCCATCTGCCACTTCTCCGCCCAGTCTTGCATCTTATCTATGTCTCGTTGCAACTGCTGACATCCCTCTACACTATCCACAACCCCACCAACCTTTGTGTCATCAGCAAACTTGCCAACCCATCCTTCCACTTCCTCATCCAGGTCATTTATAAAAATCACAAAGAGCAAGGGTCCCAGAACACATCCCTGGGGCACTCCACTGGTGACCGACCTCCATGCTGAAAAAGACCCATCTACAACCACTCTTTGCCTTCTGTGGGCAAGCCAGTTCTGAATCCACAAAGCAATGTTCCCTTGGATCCCATGCCCCTTCACTTTCTCAATAAGCCTTGCATGGGGCACTTTATCAAATGCCTTGCTGAAATCCATATAAACTACATCTACCGCTCTTCCCTCGTCTATGTGTCAAGTTATATCTTCAAAAATTTCAATTAGGCTCGTAAGGCATGATCTGCCTTGGACAAAGCCATGCTGGCTATTTCTGATCATACTATTCCTCTCCAGATGTTCATAAATCCTGCCTCTCAGGATCTTCTCCATCAACGTACCATCCACTGAGGTTAGACTCACTGGTCTATAATTTCCCGGGCTATCTCTTCTCCCTTTCTTGAATAACGGAACCACATCCGCAATCCTCCAATCCTCCGGAACCTCTCCTGTCTCCATTGACGATGCAAAGATCATCGCCAGAGGCTCAGCAATCTCTTCCCTCGCCTCCCACAGTAACCTGGAGTACATCCCATCCGGTCCCGGCAATTTATCTAACTTGGTGCTTTTCAAAAGCTCCAACACATCCTCTCCCCTAATGTTTACTGACAGTACTCACACACCCAGTACACAGTCTGGGTTTACTGACAGTACTAACACCCCCAGTACACAGTCTGGGTTTACTGACAGTACTAACACCCCCAATACACAGTCTGGGTTTACTGACAGTACTAACACCCCCAATACACAGTCTGGGTTTACTGACAGTACTAACACCCCCAATACACAGTCTGGGTTTACTGACAGTACTCACACACCCAGTACACAGTCTGGGTTTACTGACAGTACTAACACACCCAGTACACAGTCTGGGTTTACTGACAGTACTCACACACCCAGTACACAGTCTGGGTTTACTGACAGTACTAACACACCCAGTACACAGTCTGGGTTTACTGACAGTACTCACACACCCAGTACACAGTCTGGGTTTACTGACAGTACTAACACACCCAATACACAGTCTGGGTTTACTGACAGTACTAACACCCCCAGTACACAGTCTGGGTTTACTGACAGTACTCACACACCCAGTACACAGTCTGGGTTTACTGACAGTACTCACACACCCAGTACACAGTCTGGGTTTACTGACAGTACTAACACACCCAGTACACAGTCTGGGTTTACTGACAGTACTAACACACCCAGTACACAGTCTGGGTTTACTGACAGTACTCACACCCCCAGTACACAGTCTGGGTTTACTGACAGTACTAACACACCCAGTACACAGTCTGGGTTTACTGACAGTACTAACACACCCAGTACACAGTCTGGGTTTGCTGACAGTACTCACACACCCAGTACACAGTCTGGGTTTGCTGACAGTACTCACACACCCAGTACACAGTCTGGGTTTGCTGACAGTACTCACACACCCAGTACACAGTCTGGGTTTACTTACAGTACTCACACACCCAGTACACAGTCTGGGTTTGCTGACAGTACTCACACACCCAGTACACAGTCTGGGTTTACTGACAGTACTCACACACACGCACTCAATACACAGTCTGGGTTTACAGGGGTAACCGCCTGTACGTCTGTGAGAAATGTTTTGCTGTGCATTCGGTGAAACATCCCACTGAGGAGTTCATATCTGGACACAAGTCACTTTCCATTTTATTTCCGTGGTTTTTATGCAGAAAGAGGAACGGTTAATATCTGTCACCAAAGAATAATTGGCAAAGTGTAGGGTTGAACATAAAGCAAGATATCACTGAATCATAATGAGATCATTGCCCCTGACAGGATAAGCTACATATTACTGAAGAGAGACATGTTGTCAAAGTTTTTCATATTGCACTCATCAGGACAAATGTAAGAATGCCAAATTTCAAACAATTTATACTACAGGGGAAAATGGTTCTGATTGGTTTGCAAATTAACTCTGATTGGCTAAGGCATTGCCATGAAGAACTGGGAACAATTCCCCCCCCCAAGACCCCGGCTGACTCGAAAAAGATGCAAGGCTGGACCATCCACCTCTTTCCTTTAATTTGATGAAATCGGGTCCCTGTCTATTAATGTATGTCATTTCTTACAGCCACATCTGAGTCACCTTACAAACTCGACTGATTACCTTAAATTTGTTGTTAGTGTAGCTATTAGCACAATCGGGATTGTTCAGTAAGTGCAGCCCAATCGCAGAATCATAATGAACAGTTGACATTTTGGCTCTGACGAAGGGTCATCCAGACTTGAAATGTTGGCTTTATTCTCTCTCCACAGATGCTGCCAGACCTGCTGAGATTTTCCAACATTTTCTGTTTTTGTTTCAGATTCCAGCATCCACAGTATTCTGCTTTTATTATAGTAGATGTTTTGTTTTGGGTTTTGCATGCGTGGGCTGGTGGAGAACAATCTCTATCCTCCCTGCTATGGACAACCAAAGGTACATGCTGTTTGATTCCACCAGCCAATCACTCGGTGGGAGAGCCTCCATACCCAGCGTCACACTGGTACAGAAATCCATACACGGGGCAATATCCTGAATCATCGTTCACTGTGTGTCATGCAAACTCCAAATGGGCCAAAGGCCATCACATTCAGACCTGAGAAGTGCCCAGTCCACCTCAAGTTACGCTGGAAAGGGAAAAATATCTCAAATAATGTGGATTAAGGAAGACATTTTGTGCTGCGACTTTGCGGTGGCTTACGCGAGTGATATTCTCAACTCACAGGCTGCTGACATCAGTCCATAGACACTTTATACCTACCACACAACTGAACAATGTGGCAATGAAATTCAGTGTCCTGCTATGGGATTGTGACTAGAGTGTACTATTTGTTCCTCACGCAGAGTCCAATTTGCACACAGCAAGACCCCACAAACAGGAATTGTACACATGACAGAAAATTTATTCTTTTTTATTTGTTCAAGAAATGGTGGTTGGGAATCTTTTCTGAGGAGCTGCCTTTCACTGCTGGAGTGTCCACTTCACCAGCTCCGATGCAAAGCATTAGCCCGTCCTGTCAAACACACCTGTTGCTTCGTCGCATTGCTGATATTTTTGCTCTCCTGTAAAGCTCTTCTTATATTCTGCTCAAAAACAGCTGATGTCTCTCATTCTGAAACTCCAGTGAGTAAACACCCAGCCTGCTGTTGATGTGAGTGTCCCAAACAGTAGAGCAAGAATCAGGCACTCCAGCCTTGCTGCTCTGAAAGAGTCTGTAATTGGGGGAGGTGCCATTTTCCAGAAGAGACATTTCACTGGGTTTTCCTTCTCGGATGGGTGTGAAAGATCCCATGGTTGTATTTCGTAGCAGAGCAGGTCCCACAACCAACAGATTACCTGGTCACTAACGTATTGTAGTCTGCGGGCACTTGCTGCACACTGCTCACTTTCATTACAATAGTCACTGCACTTCGAACATACATCATTGACTGTAAATTACCTCAGTGGGTACTGACGTCAGAGAAAAGGGAAGGCAATGGCATAGTGGCATTGTCACTGGACAATCCAGAGATGTGGAGATGCCGGTGTTGGACTGGGGTAAACACAGTAAGTCTCACAACACCAGGTTAAAGTCCAACAGGTTTATTTGGTAGCACAAACCACTGGCTTTGAGCGCTGCCCCTTCATCAGGTGAGTGGGATTTCAGTTCACAAACAGGGCAGAAAAAGACACAAACTCAATTTACAGAATAATGGTTGGAATGCGAGTCTTTACAGGTAATCAAGTCTTAAAGGTACAGACAATGTGAGCGGAGAGAGGGTTAAGCACAGGTTAAAGAGATGTGTACAATCCAGAGACCCAGGGTAATGGTCTGGGAACTCGGATTCGAACTCCACCATGGCAGATGGTGAAATTTGAATTCAATAAAAAATATCTAATGATGACCATGAAACCATTGTTGATTGTCGTAAAAACCCATTTGGTTCACAAATGAACATTAGGGAAGGAAACCTGTCACCCTACCTGGTCTGGCCTACATGTGACTCCAGAGCCACAGCAATGTGGTTGACTCTCAAATGCCCTCAGTGATGAACAATAAATGGGGGCGGCACATTGGCACAGGGATCCGGGTTCGATTCCCAGCTTGGGACACTGTGTGCAGTTTGCACGTTCTCCCCGTGTCCGCATGTGTTTCCTCCAGGTGCTCCGGTTTCCTCCCAAAGATGTCCAAAGATGTGCAGGTTATTTGCATTGGCCATGCTAAATTCTCCCTCAGTGTACCCGAACAGGCACTGGAGTGTGGCGGCTTGGGGATTTTCACAGTAACTTCAATGCAGTGTGAATGTAAGCCTACTTGTGACACTAATAAATAAATAAACTTTAAACTTTATAAATAAACTTTAAAATGCTGGCCCAGCCAGCGACGCTCACATCCTATGTACAAATTGTTTTAAAAATCACTTTGGATTCTAACGGTTGGAATTTTGTTACCAAGGAGGGTTGCTTGAATAGGGAAGCTTTTACATGTGATTATTTCTTCCCATACTGGGGGAGTTGGGCCTGTGCCCTTGGAAACAGGTTTGAAATGGCCACAAGAGGAGCCTAGTGCTGATGTGGGCTTGTTCAAAAGCCCGCATGGGTTCACTGGGACTTTGTCCCAGTTGTTTGGTTACATTATAGAGTCTTCAGCCCACACTCCTTCATACCCTGTCAGCCCTCAACACTTCACACCCTATCAGCTCCCCCCACACCCAACCCCCATGCCAACTCATGCCCCTACCCACCCCAATGGTTCTTTATGCTTACTTGGCTAAGTGCACAGAATCTAATAAAAGTATTATGTGGATGAATTTGTTTACATAAGTGCCAAGAAATATTGACTTTGCAATTTTGTCATCTCTATGAGGTTGTAATAAAATATTTTCCTGTGATCTCTTTTGTCAATGTCTCAATGTTTATTTACACAATAGTAAGACGTGTCTGGTGCTTAAAGCTGCTTTATTGATACTTCAATGGTCTATTTGTTTGATACATTTATTGGGTTGTAGAGACACAAGTTTTATTTTCAAAACATCATGATTGGGTGTTTTTTTTGCTAAGCAGTTTCATACTTGCCATTGTTACTATAGTGTTCATTGATTTTATACATATCATAATCTCGGTGAATGGGGCACCATCAGGAGTAGGGCAGCACGGTGGCACAGTGGTTAGCACTGCTCCTTATAGCGCCAGGGACCCAATTTCAATTCCGGCCTTGGGTCACTGACTGTGGAATTTGCACATTTTCCCGTGGGTTCCTCTGGGTGCTCTGGTTTCGGCACGGTGGCATAGCGATTAGCACTGCTGCCTCACAGCGCCAGGGACCCGGGGTCGATTCCTGGCTTGGGTCACTGTCTGTATGGAGTTTGCACATTCTCCCCGTGTCTGCGTGGGTTTCCTCCGGGTGCTCCGGTTTCCTCCCACAGTCTGAAAGACGTACTGGTTAGGTGCATTGACCCAAACAGGCGCTGGAGTGTGGTGACTAGGGGAATTTCACAGTAACTTCATTGCAATGTTAATGTAAGCATTACTTGTGACTAATAAATAAACTTTACTTTTCCTCCCACACTCCAAAGATGTAACTGACCATAGCAGATTAGATTACTCGGTAACTTGGCCTGTGGTCCACAGGTCACAGAATGCCGTAAAGTAGTACTTTTAATCCCAACAATAATTTAATATTCTATCTTGAGAAAGTGGAACAACAAAGGATTTTGTCTAAACACCAGCTATGCTGACCAGTATGGAAAGCAAACAAGGCCGATGGAAAACTGGTCACTCTTGCTTATTATTAATTAATTAATCAAAGCACAATCATAGTTGTGTTAAGATCAATGTGAGAAAATGCAAAATGACTTTAAATATTCAAAATCAAAGCAGAGCAGAAATTAAAAGCAAAAATACAGAAGTTAATGTCTGGAGGCCTCAGGCCTAAGTGATGCCTACCTCCTGAATGGAGCTAGCCAGGGTGAAGAGTGCTGGCTGGCTATTTGAAACATTATCTCACGGCAATGAAAATTGGGGATGGATGCAGGAATCCCAGAATTGGGTCCTATCCACCAGAGAGCTTCTGACTCCACACAAATCCAGTCCTAAAAGTCTTTCATTCTCCTCTTTTAACAAGAAGAGATCTAGGGATACAGGTTCATAGGTCCATGAAAGTGGAGTCACAGATGGACAGAGTGGTGAAAAAGGCATTCAACATGCTTGATTTCGTTGGTCAGAACATTGAATACAGGAGTTGGGACATCTTGTTGAAGTTGTACAAGACATTGGTAAGGCCACACTTGGAATACTGTGTAGAGTTCTAGTCACCCTATTATAGAAAGGATATTATTAAACTAGAAAGAGTGCAGAAAAGATTTACTAGGATGCTACCGGGACTTGATGGTTTGAGTTATAAGGAGAGGCTGGATAGATTGGGACGTTTTCCCTGGAGTGTGGGAGGCTAAGGGGTGATCTTATAGAGGTCTATAAAATAATGAGGGGCATAGATCAGCTAGATAGTCAATATCTTTTCCCAAAGGTAGGGGAATCTAAAACTAGAGGGCATAGGTTTAAGGCGAGAATGGAGAGATACAAAAGGGTCCAGAGGGGCAATATTTTCACTCAGAAGGTTGAGAGTGTCTGGAACAAGCTGCCAGAGGCAGTAGTAGAGGTGGGTACAATTTTGTCTTTTAAAAAGCATTTAGACAGTTACATGGGTACGATTTATATAGCGGGATATGGGCCAAATGCGAGCAATTGGGACTAGCTTAGTGGTAAAAAAGGACGGCATGGACAAGTTGGGCCAAAGATCCTTTTTCCATGCTGTAAACCTCTATGACTCTATGGGCTTGATTTTACCATCGCTTTGCGCTGTTTTTGGGCGCGCAAACTTGGTAAAGTTGGGCAAGAGGCAAAGAGCATGATCCACGCCCATTCCCCCTTTACCAAGGCCTGAAAATGCCACAATTGGGACAGCACCAGGCGCGACAGCAATTTAAATACATTTACAAGCATTAAAATGGACTTAATGGGCTGCACGCCCAACTTTACCAGCACTTCCCCCTTTACCACCGCGTTCACCCATCCAGAATCGGCGCAAAACAGACATGCTCCATATAAGTCCGATTTGGGTGCTCCAGTTAATGAGGAGCTAAGTGCCAAGCGTCTTGACGGCTCTCTGCTTGAGATCAGTGACGGGGGGGAGGGGTGGGGGGGTGGAATGTGGGTTCGACGGCTCTCTGCTTGAGATCGGTGAGGGTGGGGAAGGGGGGTCCACTGCCACTCTGCCTGTGATCAGAGGCAGTGAAAGGGCATCCCCTGCTACTCCGCCTGTGATCAGTGGGGGTGAAAAGGGGTCCGCTGCTACTCTGCCTGAGATCGGTCTGCGTGGCGGGGAAGGTGGGGGTATAAGGAGGTCAATAATGTTGTGGGGGTGGAGCAATGTCTGTGGGGGTCAGGGGGAGGCATTATCCCACCCCGGAGTGACGATATACAAAAGTGTCCAGAGGGGCAATTTTTTCACACAGAGGGTGGTGAGTGTCTGAAACAAGCTGCCAGAGGTAGTAGTAGAGGCGGGTACAATTTTATCTTTTAAAAAGCATTTAGATAGTTACATGGGTACGATCGATAAAGAGGGATATGGGCCAAATGCGGGCAATTGGGATTAGCTTAGGGGTTTTAAAAAAAAAGGTTGGCATGGACAAGTTGGGCCGAAGGGCTGGTTTCCATGCTGTAAATCTCTATAACTCTATGACTTGATGTGGCAGGGGACCGATATTCTATCACTTTTTCTCTGTGCATGTGCAGTTGGAGGCGCTGATCGGAGTTGCAGGGTTTCGGGTGCATTAAGCCCCATCCACGGGCTTGCAGCGCGATTTGGAATCGCTGATATTTTTGCAGGCAGAGTGTGTATGAGGAGGCACCTGAGAGCGGGTCTAAACGTCGGGTCTAAAATACTCACAGTTTCAAGTCCGCTCAGCACTTAGAATCAAAATGGTAAAATAGTGCCCTATGACACTAAGAAGTGAATAATCATGTGACCCCCTGCACCGAAGGCCTGTCTATGATGGAGCAGGAACTAGAATTTCCTGGGGAGCTTGACCCCCATTAGAGTTTCTGGGGTCAGATCATTTGCATAATGCACACATACAACCACTTGTAGTATCAATGAGCACGGCCGTGCCGTGTTTTCTGGCAGGGAAGGTTGTTCGTCATTGGCTGCTGGTGGGATCTTCCAGTGGTCCCGACGATGTCTACTTTTGCACTGGTCGCCAGCCATGCCACCAGGGCATCCACCCTGGTTGGAGAAGTGGGAGCATCACCTTAAGCAGGACCGGAAGCTCCCGCTAGCTGGAAGGGCTGGACATCCTACCCAATGTACCCACCATGGAGGGTTGCAAAATATGATTCGTACAGAAACAAGGATAAAGCAGGACAAATTTAGGGAGGGCCCGGGTGGAATCTTGTGTTCATGCTGGTGACAAGCTTAGATGTGGAGATGCCGGCATTGGACTGGGGTAAACACAGTATCAGTTTTAACAACACCAGGTTAAAGTCAAACAGGTTTATTTGGTAGCAAATACCATTCGCTTTCGGAGCGCTGCTCCTTCGTCAGATGGAGTGGAAACCTACTCTCAAACAGGGCACAGAGACACAAAATCAAGTTACAGAATACTGATTAGAATGCAAATCTCTACAGCCAACCAGTTCTTAAATATACAGACAATGTGAGTGGAGGGAGCATTAAGCACAGGTTAAAGAGATGTGTATTGTCTCCAGACAGGACGGGAGGCAAGCTGTGGGGGTTACTGATAGTGTGACATAAAGCCAACATCTCGGTTTAGGTACATTGGGGAAACCATGCAGACGCTACGACAACGGATGAATGAACACCGCTCGACAATCACCAGGCAAGACTGTTCTCTTCCTGTGGGGGAGCACTTCAGCGGTCACAGGCATTCGGCTTCTGATCTTCGGGTAAGCGTTCTCCAAGGCAGCCTTCACGACACACGGCAGCGCAGAGTCGCTGAGCAGAAACTGATAGCCAAGTTCCGCACACATGAGGACGGCCTAAACTGGGATGTTGGCTTTATGTCACACTATCAGTAACCCCCACAGCTTGCCTCCTGTCCTGTCTGGAGACAATACACATCTCTTTAACCTGTGCTTAATGCTCCCTCCTCCACTCACATTGTCTGTATCTTTAAGACCTGGTTGGCTGTAGAGATTTGCATTCTAATCAGTATTCTGTAACTTGATTTTGTGTCTCTGTGCCCTGTTTGAGAGCAGGTTTCCATTCCATCTGACGAAGGAGCAGCGCTCCGAAAGCTAATGGTATTTGCTACCAAATAAACCTGTTGGACTTTAACCTGGTGTTGTTAAAACTGTTACTGACAAGCTTAGAGGCAGGAAGGGAATGTACATAAGCAAGGATGGTTGTGCCCTCTCCCCACCTCCAACCAAATTAAATTCTGGGCGGAATGGCCCACAGTCGATTTTCACACCCGGCCACCAATTGAGACCTTTACATGGACAGTTAATGACCTGATTTGTGTGTGGTTAAGTGAGCCCTCAGAAAGGAGAAGCGTGGCTCTCTCACCAACTCCCTGCCATTCCCCGAGACCCCTGACACCTCAACAACATTCCATCCTGCCCATTTCCCCTGTATGCCCTACTTTGCCCCTTCTGCCCACCGGTAAAAAATAGAATCAGGGAATTTTACGGCAAGGCTGGTCAGCCCATAGTACCTGAACTAGCTCCTAGCCTTGCTTCCCTGCTCTTTCTACATTGCCTGGTAAATATTTCCTTTGCAAGTATTTATCCAATTCCTTTTTAAAGTTATTATTCAACATATTTCCACCAGCACAGTCACACAATACATTCCTGATCACAAATAATGTGCTCTCTTAAAAAGAAATGTCTTTTCAGATCCCCCTCTGTTTCTTGAATCTATGTCCTCGAGTTACCAATTAACCAGCCAGTGGAAGCATTATCTCCTTATTTATTTCTCAAAATCGCATGAAACATTACTGCCAAATCTTCTCCTAACCTTTCCTGCTCTAAGGAGGCCAATCCCAGCTTCTCCAGTCTCTCCGGATAGCTGAAGCCCCTCATTCCTGGTACCATTCCAGTAAACCTCCTCTCCACCCGTTCCATGGCCTTGTTATTCTTGCAGGTTTATTTGGTAGCAAAAGCCACACAAGGTTTCGGAGCTCCAAGCCCCTTCTTCAGGTAGAAGGGGCTTGGAGCTCCGAAACCTTGTGTGGCTTTTGCTACCAAATAAACCTGTTGGACTTTAACCTGGTGTTGTTAAACTTCTTACTGTGTTTACCCCAGTCCAACGCCGGCATCTCCACATCTTGTTATTCTTCCCAAAGTGTGATGCCTAGAATTGGAACAAATACTTTGGTGAGGTTTAAGCAGTACTTTATGCAGGTTTAGTATAATTCCCAGTACTGATGGACCTTCCTATACCCTATTTCCCAAGTGTGTCCATCTCATTGCTAAGTCTGGTTGAAGTTAATAACATGAACCTTGATATTCAGATAGGTGAAAGTCATTGTCTGATACATTGTCAGGTGTAAGGCTGGCTGGTCTAAACCCAGATAAGTCGAAACAGAAGAAAATTAGATTCATCTGTCTTCATTTGAAAGCGTTTTATAATCTGTTTTATAATCTCAGAGGTTCAGTTTGTTATATTTCATGATTTTGTCCATTTCTTCTGAAACCTTAAACAGTATGATGTTGAACAAAGATTTTGCATTTATATAGTGCCTACCACATCCTCGAGACATCCCAAAGCACTTCACAACAGAATAAACACTGAAATGTCAGTGCTGTTATAATGTTGTGAAATGTAGCAGTTCAGTTACACACAGCAAGTGTTAATTGTCTCACGATTATGTTTAATTGTTCGCAGGGGAAGGATTCATTGGGGTTTCACTGGAGCACACATAAAGAGGCACTTATTGAAACTATTTTATGGTAGAGTTAGGAGGCGGTGGTGTATTGGTATTTTCACTGGATTAGTAATCCCAAAACCCAGGGTAATGCTCTGGGGACCCAGGTTCCACAGCACAGTGGAAGGTGACATTAGAATTCAAATTCAAATAAAAATCTGGAATTACAATCTGGTCGTCACTGGACGCAGGTGAGGTCCCAGAGGATTGGAGGATAGCTAATGTGGTCCCGTTATTTAAGAAGGGTAAGAAGGATAACCCGGGTAATTATAGGCCGGTGAGCTTGACGTCCGTGGTGGGGAAGTTGTTGGAGAAGATTCTTAGAGATAGGATGTATGCACATTTAGAAAGGAATAAACTCATTAACGATAGTCAGCATGGTTTTGTGAGAGGGAGGTCATGCCTCACTAACCTGATGGAGTTTTTTGAAGAAGTGACCAAAATGGTTGACGAGGGAAGGGCCGTGGATGTCGTCTATATGGACTTCAGTAAAGCGTTTGACAAAGTCCCTCATGGTAGGCTGGTGAAAAAGGTTGGATCTCATGGGATAAAAGGGGAGGTGGCTAGATGGGTGGAGAACTGGCTTGGTCACAGAAGACAGAGGGTGGTAGTGGAAGGGTCTTTTTCCGGCTGGAGGCCTGTGACTAGTGGTGTTCCGCAGGGCTCTGTATTGGGACCTCTGCTGTTTGTGATTTATATAAATGATCTGTAAGAAGGTGTAACTGGGGTGATCAGTAAGTTTGCGGACGACACAAAATTGGCAGGACTTGCAGATAGTGAGGAGCATTGTCAGAAGCTACAGAAGGATATAGATAGGCTGGAAATTTGGGCAAAGAAATGGCAGATGGAGTTCAATCCTGATAAATGCGAAGTGATGCATTTTGGTAGAAATAATGTAGGGAGGAGCTATATGATAAATGGCAGAACCATAAAGGGTGTAGATACGCAGAGGGACCTGGGTGTGCAAGTCCACAGATCCTTGAAAGTGACGTCACAGGTGGAGAAGGTGGTGAAGAAGGCATATGGCATGCTTACCTTTATAGGACGGGGCATAGAGTATAAAAGTTGGGGTCTGATGTTGCAGATGTATAGAACGTTGGTTCGGCCGCATCTGGAATACTGCGTCCAGTTCTGGTCGCCACACTACCAGAAGGATGTGGAGGCTTTGGAGAGAGTACAGAGGAGGTTTACCAGGATGTTGCCGGGTATGGAGGGGCTTAGTTATGAGGAGAGATTGGGTAAACTGGGTTGTTCTCCCTGGAAAGACGAAGGATGAGGGGAGACTTAATAGAGGTGTATAAAATTATGAAAGGCATAGATAGGGTGAACGGTGGGAAGCTTTTCCCCAGGTCGGTGGTGACGTTCACGAGGGGTCATAGGTTCAAGGTGAAGGGGGGGGGAGGTTTAACACAGATATCAGAAGGACATATTTTACACAGAGGGTGGTGGGGGCCTGGAATGCGCTGCCAGGCAAGGTGGTGGAGGCGGACACACTGGGAACGTTTAAGACTTATCTAGACAGCCATATGAACGGAGTGGGAATGGAGGGATACAAAAGAATGGTCTAGTTTGGACCAGGGAGCGGCGCGGGCTTGGAGGGCCGAAGGGCCTGTTCCTGTGCTGTATTGTTCTTTGTTGTTCTTTGTACAAGCCTAATGAAGACCATGAAACCATTGTCGATTGTTGTAAAAGCCCTTTAAGGAAGGAAATCTGCCATCCTTACCCAGCCTGGCCTACATGTGACTCCAGACCCACAGCAATGTGGTTGATCCTTAATTCCCCTCTGAAATGGCCCTAGCAAGCCATTCAGTTCAAAGGAAATTAGGGATGGGCAGAAAATGGGCACCCACATATCATGAAAGAATAAAGGAAAAAAAGGTGTAAGCCTGTAATAATTCACACTGATGATAAATATAATACTGGCTCTAGTATCATAAAATCCATAGAACCCCCATCTGGCCCACCGAGTCTACACCGGCTCTCTGAAAGAGCATTCAACCTAGACCCTACACCCCCCCACCCTATCGCCATAACCCCACGCATTTAGCACGGCCAAACCACCTAACTCGCACATCTTTGGACTATGGGAGGAAACCGGAGCACCCGAAGGAAACCCACATAGACATGGGGAGAACATGCAAACTCCACACAGTCACCCAAGGCCGGAATTGAACCGGATCCCTGGCGCTGTGAGACAGCAGTGCTAACCATTGTGTCACTGTGCCGTCATTAAACTGGCTTTTTGGAGTGGAACAGAAAGTTCTTGTCGTGTGGGTTTGTTAAGTAGGTCTCATATAGAGGCTCAGAGGCTTGTAAGGTTGAACAGCAGGTAATTATTTACTGGTTGCACATAACTATGAGTAAAGTCACCATAGTCCCAGATGACCATAGGCAATGACTGGTGGTGATTTAACCTGAGGATCACCACACGTCAGGCGAGGGCAAGGTTGAGAATGTGGGGACACCATGAATAACCTTAGCCAGTACGGGAATTGAACCCATGCCGTTAGCGTCACTCTGCATGATGACCCAGCTGTCCAGCCAACTGAGCTAAACTGAGATAACTGTATACATATGTACAAAGCATAGCCCCAGGCTAGGAACTAGCTTCATGCTGACTTCTATTCGACTCTCTCCATATAACTGTCTCCTGTCTACTGCCATGTGTCTTTCTACATCACACTGTGTCAGGTACTGAGCATCGGTCCCGCATTAACCCTTACTATGCCAAACACCCCTTACACTATCGTTCTCTCAAACAGCAATGCAATAAATAGCTGATAAGCCTGTATTGGCTGTGTTGAATAAGATGAAATGTTGGCAAGGACAATGGGAAACTTCCCCTCTGCAACAATTATTGAGTGACTGCCCTTCAACAATATTTCATTGACTGTTAGGCACTTGAGAGGACGGTGCTTATGAAAGGCTCTACACAAATGCAAGTGTTCCTTCCCCTTTTACTCCTCTATGAATGACACCGTGGGAAAGAGTGCTAGAGGCAAACATTGTCTTGGTTTAACGTCCCATTCAAAAGACAGAACCTTCAACAGTGCAGCACTCTGTAGGTACTGCAGCCAAGTGTCAGCTCGGACTTTATGCTCAAGCTCTACAAGGAGGGATGAAATCTATGACTATCAAACGCAGCAATGGCCTCGTTTCACTACAACAGTGAATACACTTCCGAGTGCTCCTTTGGCTGTGCAATGCTTTGGGACGTACTGAGGATGCTGCAGGCACTCTGGACAGCAAAACTCCATTGATTTCGACAGGAACAGAAGATCCCAGTGGCGGGAAGATCTGTAAAATTCCGCCTTATATAAATGCAAGACCTTTATTCAATGTAAAACTGTTCATGGCTTCAGAAGAAGTGAATAAAATCAAGAGATATAAAGATACTGAACCAATAAAATAGCAACAGGATTGCTCCCTGTTATAATTCAGGTCCAGAAACACCAAAGTATTCTATGAAGTCCGCCTGGATCATAAGTTTTGCACTTGAATTTGGCAAGGGTGAGCATGATAGGTTTCACTTCAAATGACCCACTAGGGAGCTTTTACCAGGTAAAGTTTATTAAAGAATACAGTTAACATGTATACAAAGAAAATTAGCAATAACCTATACCAATTACAAACAAGAAAAAACAATCATGATATTGTATAAACCTTAACAGCTAAACACCATTCCAACGAAAGAAATCCCATAAACAAAACCTTTGCCACAGGTTTAACATAGCAAAGACTAATGTTCATGTGATACTGGAATTTGGTCCTTTGGTTGGAGAATTAAAACCCTGACTTCTTTGGGGCGGCATGGTAGCACAATGGTTAGCACTGCTGCTTCATAGCTCCAGGGACCTGGGTTCGATTCCCGGCTTGGGTCACTGTCTGTGTGGAGTTTGCACATTCTCCTCGTGTCTGCGTGGGTTTCCTCCGGGTGCTCCGGTTTCCTCCCACAGTCCAAAGATGTGCGGGTTAGGTTGATTGGCCATGCTAAAATTGCCCCTTAGTGTCCTGGGATGCATAGATTAGAGGGATTAGTGGGTAAAATATGTAGGGATATGGGGGTAGGGCCTGGGAGGGATTGTGGTCGGTGCAGACTCGATGGGCCGAATGGCCTCTTTCTGTACTGTAGGGTTTCTATGATTTCTATGATTTTTGAGGACATCGAGATTGTTAAGGGTTTGTCTGAAGAATGTGAGAAATGTGGTAGTTGCCCTGAAGGGGGTGGGATCTATCACATGATTCATTGCTGACACTTCCCTTTCTTGACCTTTCTGTCTCCATTTCTGGTGATAAACTGTTTACCAGTATCCATTACAAGCCCACCAGCTCCCACAACCGCCTTGATTACAGCTCTTCACATCCCACATCCTGTAAGGACTCCTTCCCATGGTTTCATTGCGATGTTTCCGAGTCCCAGACTCAGGGTCTTGCTGTTTCTTCCAACAGTCATTGATCCCAGGTTACAGCTGCCGATGTCCTCAAAAATCATAGAAATCATAGAAACCCTACAGTACAGAAAGAGGCCGTTCGGCCCATCGAGTCTGCACCGACCACAATCCCACCCCGATATCCCTACATATTTTACCCACTAATCCCTCTAACCTACACATCTCAGGACACTAAGGGGCAATTTAAGCATAGCCAATCAACCTAACCCACACATCTTTGGAAATCTCCTCATATTGGCACTGATCATGCTTCCAGACATGCACTCACGATCAGGCGCTTAACAATCACTGTCTTTTTGGTCACAAATGCTGAAGAATCGTGCCTCTGTCAGGGGGTCGTAATTCTCTCAGGAACACAACAGAGGGATGTGTTCAATCAAAGCACAGCAACAGCCACTGTCCAATCAATTCCCCTGTTTGTTCTGTAGCTGCACACCCTGTTCTTTGCTGCTCCCACATGCTTAGCCTGATGGAGTTAGCCCTTTTAACCATCAGGCTTTGGGGGTGTCTTCACTTTGCTGGTGTCTTTATGAATACCCATCGCAGGCTACAACGGGCAATAAATGCTGGCCTAGCCACATCCTGTGAAAGAACACCATTTTAAAAATGTCATGTGCAGTGTTTATATTTTATATCTTTGGAAATTTACAGTTTCCAGAAGTTTGTGGTGGTTAATAAGGTTTTGCACTAAAATGGATCATGGAACCATCATTTTATTGGCCAATCTAACTGATGTTACACTTGCAGCTTACAAATACACCTTTAACATAAAAAACTGCTCTGAGGCACTCTGCAGCCTCTAGAGAATTGGCAACAAAGAACGTAGTTCAAAAGACAGGTTCTGAGGAGGCTTCTGAAGATATGGAAAGGAGAAAGCAGCAGGAATAAAGATATCTTCCCTTCAGTCAGGGGAGGGTAAGATTATTCCGTTACTAACAGGAATACTCACTGTTAAAATCTAACCTTGTTATAAGAACTAATATTAACCTTGTAGTTTGCTAACACTTAACTTCATGACACACCTTTCTCTGTACAATAACCAAGCGAGAAATGATTGTGGGGCCAGGGAAAAGTTATGATGTGGAGTTGCTGGCGTTGGACTGGGGTAGGCACAGTAAGAAGTCTCACAACATCACGTTAAAGTCCAACAGGTTTATTTGGTAGCACGAGCTTTCAGAGCATTGCCCCTTCATCAGGTGAGTCACTCAGTCACTTAGGTTGATTGGCCATGTTAACTTGACCCTTAGTGTCAGGGGGATTAGCAAGGTGAATACGGGGGGTTATGGGGATAGGGAAAGTTGGGAATATAGGAATGGGAGTGGACCAATCACCTACCAAGCTTAATGTGCATCTTAATTCCATTTACTTACCTCTGCTCCACACCTAGAATCATAGAATCCCTACAGTACAGAAAGAGGCCATTTGGCCCATCGAGTCTGTACCAAACACTATCCCACCCAGGTCTTATTTCCGTAACCCTGCTATCCCCCTGGCACTAGGGTCAATTTAGCATGGCCAATCACCCTAACCCGCTCATCTTTGGAGTGTGGGAGGAAACCGGAGCACCCGGAGGAAAGCCACACAGGTATGGGGAGAATGTGCAAACTCCACACAGACAGTGACCCGAGGCCGGAATTGAACCTGGGCCCCTGGCGCTGTGATGCAGCAGTGCTAACCACTGTGCCACTGTGCCACCCCACCTGTTAGAGAACCTCACCCAAAGAGAAAGTTGCAGATTGTAAAGTCACAAATGGCTGATCACCATCACAAAGATGACGGAAGAAAAGTGGCAAGTAGTTCCAGACACAATAGGGAAGTTGAGATAAATGAATGAAGATAGCATGAAGGGAGGACTTGAAAGGACTTATAAATGAGGACAACAATTTCAACGTCAGTGGATTGGGGGAAGGTGAGAGAATGACGGGCAATGAGGAATGGAGCAATGGGTACATGGGGCATGAAGGGTGATCTATGTAGAGTGGAGTTTGAGATGTTATAGTGTGAAAGTGAGCTGCTGATCTGTATTTAGATGATGGTTATGTTAAATAACGGACACCAGGGAGAATTATCTCCTCTTTTCTCATGTGCCGGCAGTCCTTGACTATACAATGTTTGAGTTACAGTGAACGTCACTTACGATGTTTATCAACTGACGCCCTGTTTCAAATTTACAACATCGGCTTTGACTTTACGATGCCACACCAGCAAACAAATTCAAACATTGTACTTGCATATTGACATTCTGTATCCTCCATCTCTCTGACACAAGAAGCTTAGTTACTGTTCCAACGCTTTTTATTTGGTGAATCTTTGCGTTTCCAAACATTTTTTAAAAATTTATATTTTATAATATTAACTTATTTTTTTAAATAACTGACTGAGCGCTTAATTCTGGGTTATTTTGCTATCAGGGCCTTAGTTCAGGAACCAATCCCCTGTTTATAACATTGTTCTGATGGGAAAATCGGTTCCTACTTAGGACACTTCGACTTACAACACAGTTTTCAGGGACCAATAATGTCATAAGTCAGAGGACTGCCTGTAGAGCCGTGGAATTTTAACATCTATCAGGTGTTTAAAGTTATCTGTAAGACAGCACCTACAACAGTGTGGCACTCCTTCAGTACTTCACCAAAGTGTGTCAGCTCAGATTTTGTGTTCAGGTTTCTGAACTGGTTCCACAACGTGACCTGCCTGAATGTATCTGCATATAGTGACACTACGATGCCAGCCACAATAGACATTGTTGCTTAATTCCCTTGATTATCACACCTAAATAGCATAGAATCCATAGAATTCCTACAGGGCAGAAGGAGGCCATTCATCTCATCAAGTCTGCACTGACAACAATCCCACCCAGGCCCAATCCCCATAACCCCACATATTTACCCTGCTAGTCCCGCTGAAACTAAGGGGCAATTTACCATGGCCAATCAACCCAACCCTTTGGAGTGTGGGAGGAAACCCACACAGACACGGGGAGAATGTGTAAACTCCACACAGACAGTGACCTGAGGCCAGAATTGAACCTGGGTCCCTGGCGCTGTGAGGCAGCAGTGCTAACCACTGTGCTACCCTGCCGCCCATACCACAATAAATAACTGAGACTGATTTCACTTATTCGCTTCATTTGTATTGGGCCTACTCTTCTGAGGAGCAGCAATCACAGTTGGATGGCCAACTGCGCTCCTATTTACTGACCTTCATGTTTCTCACCCCCAAACCGAGTCCCCTCAGAAAGGCGACAGTCTACTTGCTCCTGGAGACCTTTCCCATTGCGCAGGCCCAGCATGGGAGGCCAAGCACACGCCCCGCTTGCACCACTAACGACCGCAATCCGTTAAAGCTCCCACTTTGAGAAGCGATGGGAAGAAGGTAAGTGGGTGAAGGGGTAGGGTGGGTGACGGGTTAGGATGGCAGATTAGTTGGGAGGGGGGAGGTAAGGTGGGTCAGAGTATTTGGCTTGGGTGTAGTATGGAGTGGGGGGGGGGGGGGGGGGGGGGGTAGTCGGGTAATGGAAACTGGCCGGGGGGGGTAGTTGTGGTGTAGTCAGGTTGAGAGGGTAGTCAGGAGAGTAGTCAGGGGGTCCGACAACTGGGTAGCCAAGGGACAGTTCAGTGGAGAGTCGGGAGTCAGTACTATAGTTACCCAGGACTTAGAACTGGCATTAAAACTCCAAGCTTTTTCTAGCTAACCCTTCTGGTAAGTGAGTCGGAACCAGCTGAAGTCTCCAATTTTAACTCAGTGTTTCAGAGGGCTCCAGACACAGGGGAATTGTCCATTGGAAATACAAACTTCCCGGGCAATTGTAATGGATCAGCTCGAGGGGACTTCTGGGGCAAGATTCCTCAGTGCATCTTGAGGGGCAACACTGGGGTACGAGTGCCTGGAGATAGGAAGTCTGGAACTATCCTTCACTCACTGCTCGTAAAATAATCCTGTCATAGTCGGGAGGTTCTGTTTGCTGTAGTCTTAGCCACGAGTTCAGAGAAGTGAAAGCCACGAGTCCTATCCCCATTTCCAACGCAGTGGTGTCAATATTCACTCTGAAGAAGTATGGAAGCTGACAGCACATGTGGATAATATCACTGATACGTTACAGGGCTGTAGGGACTGGTTGGTCACCCTGTTTAAGACTCTCAGCTAATATTCTAGTGCTGTACCCAGGGAGTGCAGCACTGCCAGAGATGCCATTTTTCAGATGGACTGTTAAGCTGAGAGCTCTGAGTGTTTTATCGAGGCTCTGATGAAAGGGGAGATGGGGGCCTCCTCTTGAAATCTCTTTCAACATTTTCCCAAGATGTTGGTTAGTTGCTGGCTCGTGATTGTGAGATCTTGCTGTGCACAAAATGGCTGCTGCATTCACGTACATGATAACTGCCTCTGCATTTCAAAATGGTTATCTGGGAAAAGGCCATTTACAAATACAAAGCGTCTCTTGCACCAACTTGTTGGTTAACTGCCTAGCCTCTATCTAGACAGAAACAGTGTCTGACCACAAGGCACAAAAGAAATCTAAATTTCTGTTTAAAAAGACAAAGAGGCTCCCACAACAAAGGAAACTTTTCAAGATCGCCAAAGCTCTTCTGGTGAGTGGCACGGTGGTTAGCACTGCTGCCTCACAGCGCCAGGGATCCAGGTTCGATTCCCAGCTTGAGTCACTGTCTGTGCAAAGTCTGTACATTCTCCCCGTGTCTGCATGGGTTTCCTCCGGGTGCTCTGGTTTCCTCCCATAGTCCAAAAGACGTGCTGGTTAGGTGCATTGGCCATGCTGAATTCTCTCTCAGTGTGCCCGAACAGGTGCTGGAGTGTGGCCATTAGGGGATTTTCACAGTAACTTCATTACAGTGTTAATGTAAGCCTACTTGTAACACTAATAAATAAACTTTATAAAACTTTTAAACTTGGAGTCCTGCTCAGCACAAGGCTGCTTCCTCTGACAATGAGGCAACTCTGCAAGATATGAACCGGCCTCCGAATCTTTCACAGAAGATTCCCCACCTGTTCCCCAGACTGGAAAAGAACCGGAAAGAGCCTGGAGATCAAACAGGTGCATTGGGCAGGAGAGGAGCCTGTTGTCGTGGAGATGGACAGCCGCAACTGACACTAGGTCAACAGATCATCAATAGACATCTATTAACAGTAATGCTTCTTTTGTGTTGTTCTCAATATTATGATCTTTCTTTTTGAAGTGGATAAAACTGGAACAAGTCACATTTATCTGTGAGCTGGCTGCTTCATTTTCTTCATGTTTTCCCTTAACTTTAAATTTGATGTTTGAAGCAGTGTGTGTGATTGTCTTAGTGAGGACTGGCTGAAAACTGCAGCCTCTCACAATCTGCCCCTACCCTCAATTGTTTCACTCAGCTGGTGACAGTGCCAGGCATCTGAGGGCATTGGACTACACCTGGTACAAAATGGATGCTACCAGTCTGGCCCACAGAGTTCTGGCTTTCACTTCCACTGCACAATCCCCTCAGGTGAAGGGTGTGGCCGAGTGCATTCGTGTGGCTGTCAATGCACCATCTGAACAAACCAGTTTATTCGTAGAGAGAGGGTCCATTCTTTTAGGCTGCAAACACCACAAAAGGGTTCTGCAAGGTTCCTGGGCAGCTATGCAGACTCCATCTCACTGCAGCTGCTCAGTGAACTGATGCATTTTGGAAGATCAAATTCAGATGTGAATTATACAGTAAATGACAGAACCCTTACAAGCACTGACTTACAGTGGGATCTGGGCATAAAGGTCCACGGATCCCTGAAAGTGACAACACAGGTGGATAAGGTGATCAAGAAGGCATGCTTGTCTTCATCGACTTGGGCATTGAGTATAAAAGTTGGCATGTTATGTTACAGCTGTATAAAATTTTAGTTAGGCCGCATTTTGAATATTGCATGCAGTTCTGCTCACCACATGACCAGATGGATGTGGAAGCTTTGGAGAGAGTGCAAAGAAGGTTTACCAGCATGTTGCCTGGTCTCAAGGGAAACCCACGCAGACATGGAGAGAACATGCAAACTGCGGACAGACAGTGACCCAAGCCGAGAATTGAACCCAGTTCCCTGGTGCTGTGTGTCAGCAGTGCTAACCACTGTGCCATTGTGCTTCCCAATCATCATTTCAATTCACCTTTGAATGGGAACAGAGATTGGTAAGACTGACCATCACATTGTGTTCCTCCCTAACACAGTCTGTAATATACATGTGACATCCTTGGAGGAACTGCTGTTTTTTTGGGATCTGATAGCAATTCCAAAATTCACATTTCAGGTGCCAGGTGTTGAACATTTTAATGTTGGTTCTGTTTCCTGACGGTGGGACCTGTCAGGAGGTTATCCTCATCATATTTATGGACACATTATTAGGGAGAAAGCATTGAGACATTGAATTGTGAATCATGTGTCTGTTATCATTGTTATGGATCTTACATGAGTTTGTCAGGATTGATCGAGGCGGCTGAGGGAAGGCTGCTGGTCATTTTTATTTTTATTAAACATTCATTTATCTATAAACAGGAAACATGCTGAGTGTAGTAACTGAAGGGTCCAACACAAAAAGGTTTATTAAACTAATATAACTATAGACCAGATAAGGTTCTGACGGAACAAATATACACAGTCTGTTCTCTTCTCCTCCCTGACTCCTGAGGGTCCTCCCTATCCCAGGACACGCACCTTCGCTCCTGATTGGCTTGGGTTCCCATAGAGCAGCTTCATAGGGTCCAGCCTGATCACATGGTCTGCAAAGGATCACCCCCTTAAAGGGACCACGTTACCACACTCCTTCCCCTCCTAACTCTTGAGTCCACCTACGAGTGAAAACAGAAGAAATACTTTTGATTTGATTTGATTTGATTTATTATTGTCACATGTATTAGCATACAGTGAAAAGTATTGTTTCTTGCGTGCTATACAGACAAAACATACCGTTCATAGAGAAGGAAACAAGAGAGTGCAGAATGTAGTGTTACAGTCATAGCTAGAGTGTAAAGAAAGATCAACTTAATGCGTGGTAGGTCCATTCAAAAGTCTGACAGCAGCAGGGAAGAAGCTATTCTTGAGTCAGTTGGTACATGACCTCAGACTTTTGTATCTTTTTCCCAACGGACGAAGGTGAAAGAGAGAATGTCCGGGGTACGTGGGCCCTTAATTATGCTGGCTGCTTTTCCGAGGCAGCAGGAAGTCTAGACAGAGTCAATGGATGGGGGGCTGGTTTGAGTGATGGACTGGGCTTTGTTGATGACCATTTGTAGTTTCTTGCAGTCATGGGCAGAGCAGGAGTCATACCAAGCTGTGATACAACCAGAAAGAATACTTTCTATGGTGCAACTGTAAACATTGGTGAGAGTCATAGCTGACATGCTGAATTTCCTTAGTCTTCTGAGAAAATAGAGGCGTTGGTGGGTTTTCCTAACTATAGTGTCGGCTTGGGTGGACCAGGACAGATACACAGTTACACATAGGCATACAGACACAATATCACATTAGGGACATCAAAGGAAAGTCCATTCACAAAGTCAGTCGGTCCGGAGACTTCCGGGCTCTTGTGGAAAACAATTTGATGCAAGATCCTTCAGCAAGCAGTGAGTCCGGTCCGGCAGAAGAAAAAGGCAAACTCATCAGCTCAGGATCAACATCTTCCCCGGTGGCTTCTTCCTCCTCGGCTGCAGAAGCTGGAGGCTGCCTTGGCTCCTCAAAGGCTGCAGGTATTCCTGGTTCTGTAGCCGTTACACACGAGTCCGCAGTGGGATACACCTGTTGCTCCCCTGGATCAGGCCCAGCTCCCTTCCTCATATGAACCATAGAATCCCTACAGCGCAGGAAGAGGCCATCTGGCCCATCGAGTATGTAATGACTCTCTGAAAGGGCTTCCCATCCAGGCTATCCTCTCCACCCTTTCCCCGTAACCCTGCACATTTACCATGGCCAAACCACTTAACCTGCACATAGAACATAGAACATAGAACAGTATAGCACAGAACAGGCCCTTCGGCCCACGATGTTGTGCCGAGCTTTATCTGAAACCAAGATCAAGCTATCCCACTCCCTATCATCCTGGTGTGCTCCATGTGCCTATCCAATAACAGCTTAAATGTTCCTAAAGTGTCTGACTCCACTATCACTGCAGGCAGTCCATTCCACACCCCAACCACTCTCTGCATAAAGAACCTACCTCTGATATCCTTCCTGTATCTCCCACCACGAACCCTATAGTTATGCCCCCTTGTAATAGCTCCATCCACCCGAGGAAATAGTCTTTGAACGTTCACTCTATCTATCCCCTTCATCATTTTATAAACCTCTATTAAGTCTCCCCTCAGCCTCCTCCGCTCCAGAGAGAACAGCCCTAGCTCCCTCAACCTTTCCTCATAAGACCTACCCTCCAAACCAGGCAGCATCCTGGTAAATCTCCTCTGCACTCTTTCCAGCACTTCCACATCCTTCTTATAGTGAGGTGACCAGAACTGCACACAATATTCCAAATGTGGTCTCACCAAGGTCCTGTACAGTTGCAGCATAACCCCACGGCTCTTAAACTCCAACCCCCTGTTAATAAAAGCTAACACACTATAGGCCTTTTCACAGCTCTATCCACTTGAGTGGCAACCTTTAGAGATCTGTGGATATGGACCCCAAGATCTCTCTGTTCCTCCACAGTCTTTAGAACCCTACCTTTGACCCTGTAATCCACATTTAAATTAGTCCTACCAAAATGAATCACCTCACATTTATCAGGGTTAAACTCCATTTGCCATTTTTCAGCCCAGCTTTGCATCCTATCTATGTCTCTTTGCAGCCTACAACAGCCCTCCACCTCATCCACTACTCCACCAATCTTGGTGTCATCAGCAAATTTACTGATCCACCCTTCAGCCCCCTCCTCTAAGTCATTAATAAAAATCACAAAGAGCAGAGGACCAAGCACTGATCCCTGCGGCACTCCGCTAGCAACCTGCCTCCAATCCGAAAATTTTCCATCCACCACCACCCTCTGTCTTCGATCAGACAGCCAGTTACCTATCCAATCGGCCAACTTTCCCTCTATCCCACACCTCCTCACTTTCATCATAAGCCGACCATGGGGGACCTTATCAAACACCTTACTAAAATCCATGTATATGACATCAACTGCCCTACCTTCATCAACACACTTAGTTACCTCCTCAAAAAATTCTATCAAGTTTGTGAGGCACAACTTGCCCTTCACGAATCCGTGCTGAATATCCCGGATTAATCCGCATCTTTCTAAATGGTCGTAAATCCCATGTCTAAGGACCTTTTCCATCAATTTACCAACCACCGAAGTAAGACTAACCGGTCTATAATTACCAGGGTCATTTCTATTCCCTTTCTTAAACAGAGGAACAACATTCGCCATTCTCCAGTCCTCTGGCACCATCCCCGTGCTCAGCGCCAACAACTGCCAGTTTCCAGATGCAATTTTACATCTCATCCGCTTCATCCTGGACCACAATATCTTCACCTTCAACAACCAGTTCTTCATCCAGACACACGGAACAGCCATGGGGACCAAATTCGCACCTCAATATGCCAACATCTTCATGCACAGGTTCGAACAAGACTTCTTCACAGCACGGGACCTTCAACCGATGCTATACACTAGATACATCGATGACATTTTCTTCCTTTGGACTCATGGTGAACAATCACTGAAACAACTCTATGATGACATCAACAAATTCCATCCCACCATCAGACTCACCATAGACTACTCTCCGGAATCGGTTGCATTCTTGGACACACGCATCTCAATTAAGGACGGTCACCTCAGCACCTCACTGTACCGCAAGCCCACGGATAACCTCACGATGCTCCACTTCTCCAGCTTCCACCCTAAACACGTTAAAGAAGCCATCCCCAACGGACAAGCCCTCCGTATACACAGGATCTGCTCGGATGAGTAGGATCGCAACAGACACCTCCAGACGCTGAAAGATGTCCTCATAAGAACAGGATATGGCGCTCGACTCATTGATCAACAGTTCCAACGCGCCACAGCGAAAAACCGCACCGACCTCCTCAGAAGACAAACACGGGACAGAGTACCCTTCGTTGTCCAGTACTTCCCCGGAGCGGAGAAGCTACGGCATCTCCTCCGGAGCCTTCAACATGTCATTGATGAAGACGAACATCTCGCCAAGGCCATCCCCACACCCCCACTTCTTGCCTTCAAACAACCGCACAACCTCAAACAGACCATTGTCCGCAGCAAACTACCCAGCTTTCAGGAGAACAGTGACCATGACACCACACAACCCTGCCACAGCAACCTCTGCAAGACGTGCCGGATCATCGACACAGATGCCATCATCTCACGTGAGAACACCATCCACCAGGTACACGGTACATACTCTTGCAACTCGGCCAACGTTGTCTACCTGATACGCTGCAAGAAAGGATGTCCCGAGGCATGGTACATTGGGGAAACTATGCAGACGCTGCGACAACGGATGAATGAACACCGCTCGACAATCACCAGGCAAGACTGTTCTCTTCCTGTTGGGGAGTACTTCAGCGGTCACGGGCATTCGGCCTCTGATCTTTGGGTAAGCGTTCTCCAAGGCGGCCTACGCGACACACGACGGCGCAGAGTCGCTGAGCAGAAACTGATAGCCAAGTTCCGCACACACGAGGACGGCCTCAACCGGGATATTGGGTTCATGTCTCACTATTTGTAACCCCCACAGAGTTTCACTGGCTGTCTTGTCTGGAGACAATACACATCTTTTTAGCCTGTCTTGATGCTCTCTCCACTCACATTGTTTCGTTTCTTAAAGACTTGATTAGTTGTAAGTATTCGCATTCCAACCATTATTCATGTAAATTGAGTTTGTGTCTTTATATGCTCTGTTTGTGAACAGAATTCCCACTCACCTGAAGAAGGGGCTTGCAGCTCCGAAAGCTTGTGTGGCTTTTGCTACCAAATAAACCTGTTGGACTTTAACCTGGTGTTGTTAAACTTCTTACTGTGACCATCCCCGTGGACAGCGAGGACCCAAAGATCAAAGCCAAAGGCTCTGCAATCTCATCCCTTGCCTCCCAAAGAATGCTAGGATACATTTCATCAGGCCCAGGGGACTTATCGACCTTCAGTTTATTCAAAACTGCCAGGACATCCTCCCTCCGAACATCTATTTCCTCCAGCCTATTAGCCTGTAACACCTTCTCTTCCTCAAAAACATGGCCCCTCTCCTTGACTTAGTATATCATTGTTCCTTCCTTCACTGTCATTGGGTCAAAATCCCAGGACTTCACCCACTAGGGATGGGTAATAACATGCTGGTCCAGCCAGAGATGCCCACGCCCCTTGTGAATTTCTGAGACAGCAATGTTTTTACTCAGTGGAGAACCGAGAGCAGAAAACAAACAAAGCTGTCCTTTCCTGAATATGGAGGAGATCTGCAACCTGATTGAGCTGAGGTTGGCCAATCTTGGGATTTTAACTGAATGGGAGATGAAGCCACAACACATCGTAAAGTATGCTCTGATTTCAAAACATGACACAGCATTTTATATACATCCCATAAATGCCATGACAATAAGCATTCTAAAAGGAAATGGTCTGATACTATCAAAGTAACTGCAATTTCCTGCTATAGTAATCACTTTGGGTAATTGACCACTGTGTCATAGGAATAGGAGGAGGCCATTCAGCCCCTTGAGCCTATCCACCATTCAATTAGATCACGGCTGATCTGGAGCAGAGTTTTATGTCTAGAAAAATGCAATCTGATTTGCCCTGGCACTAATTGTATGGTTGTGTCCCCTTCTCCCACCAGAGGAAATAGTTAACAAGAGCAGGTCAGAGGCAGGGAATACAGTGGTGAGTAACTCACCTCCTGACTCCCCAAAGCCTGTCCACCATCTACAAGGCACAAGTCCGGAGTGTGATGGAATACTCTCCACTTGCCTGGATTGGTGCAGCTCCAACAGCACTCAAGAAGCTTGACACCATCCAGGACAAAGCAGCCCCCTTGATTGGCACCACATCCACAAATATCTACTCCCTCCACCACCGACACTCAGTAGCAGCAGTGTGTACCATACACAAGGTGCACTGCAGCAATTCATCAAAGATCCTTAGACAGCACCTTCCAAACCCATGACCACTTCCATCTCGAAGGACAAGGGCAGCAGATACATGGGAACACCACCACCTGCAAGCTCACCTCCAAGCTACTCACCATCCTGACTAGGGAAAATATCGCCATTCCTTCACAGTCACTGGGTCTAAATACTGGAATTCCCTCTCTAACGGCTTTGTGAGTCAACCCACAGCACATGAACTTCAGTGTTTCAAGGAGGCACCTCACCACCACCTTCTCAAGGGCAACTAGGGATGGGCAATAAATACTGGCCAGCCAGCAATGCCCATGCCTCACGAATGAATAAAAGAAATCTACCCAATCAAGTCCCTTCAACATTTTAAATGAGTGCTGTCTTGTTCCAATCACCACATGCCAAGATCACTATTGAGTTGCCAACATGCCGGGACTTTCTTGTCAGTTAGTTCCGCTTCTGTAGGTGAGAATATCTGAGATTGATCCATCCTTTGTTCAAATTTCTAAAACACTGGGGGAATGCAGCAACAGTTCCAAAGATAGACTTCTCCGAAAGCACAGCAGAAATTCAAAGCATTGCCTGAAGACATGGAATATAATAACAGAGGAGGGAATCTGGAAACCATTGATTGAATCTGGAGAAAGCAAATGAAAGAGAGCAGTTTTCATTTCCAACTTTGTCAAAAGTGGTGAAACGAGCAAGGAGGCGCAGTTAAACTAAATAGCAAAGCTTGCTCAGTTCAGTGAGGTCATTCTGTGGGCTCTCACTTAATCCTTGGATGGCTTTCATAGAATCTCATAGAATCTACGACAAAGAGACAGGCCCTTCAGCCCAAACTGGTCCAAGCCGACCAAAATGTCCATCTAAACTAACCCTATTTTCTTTCATTGGGCCCAAAAGCCTCTATACCTTTCCTACCCATGTATCTGTCCAAATGGCTTTTAAATGTTGTCAATGTCCCTGACTCAACCACTTCCTCCAGCAGCTCATTCCACACACGTACCACCCTCTGTTTAAAAAAGTTGCTCCTCAGGTTCCCATTAATTATTTCCCCTCTTAACTTAAACCTATGCCCTCTAGTTCTCGGTTCCCCAACCCTGAGAAAAAGACTGAGTGCATTCACCCTATCCATGCCTCTCATGATCTTATACACCTCTATAAGATCACCCCTCAGTTTCCTACGCTCCAAACAAAAAAGTCCTAGCCTGTCCAATCTCTTCCTATAACTCAGTCCCTTGAGTCCTGGCAACATCTTTGTAAATCTCTTCGAAAGAAAGGCGACCAAAACTGAACGCACTACTCCAGGTGTGGCCTCAACTATGTCCTGTACTACTGCAACATAACTTCCCAACTTCTAACTTTTGTTAAATGAACAGTAGAATTGGGGAACAATGTTTATTGTTTTGAGCTAGTTACCTCCCTATCACTAGGGGGTGGGATAATAGAAGTTGGTGGGATATTTTGAGCAAAGAAATATAGTTATAGTCATGCTGTTATTAAACAATGTCTTGGTGTGTGATCCAAGATAGTTCTTTATTGATTATCTGTCTGTGGAGGAACAGCAAACAGCGAGCGATACGCAGCTGACATAACAAATGCAATGCAGACTCATTTCTAATGGAGTTATAGAATGGTGTAGCACAGCAAAAGACCATTTGGCCCATTAGACCGGTGCTTTGATCAGCATTCCAATTGATCCACTCTGCTGCTCCTTCCTGTTGCCGTGCATCCCTTCCCTGGTTTTTTACAGAGGGGATTCATTTCCCTTCTGAACATTATGATTGAATCTCCTCCCATGATCCTTTCTGGCAGCAAATTCCAGACTGGGGCAGCTAGGGCAGCACGGTGGCACAGTGGTTAGCACTGTTGCCTCACAGTGCCAGGGACCCGGGTTCACTTCCCAGCTTGGGCCACTGTCTGTGTGGAGTCTGCATGTTCTCCGCATGTCTGTGTGGGTTTCCTCTGATTGCTCTGGTTTCCTCCCACAGTCTGAAAGACGTGCTGGTTAGGTGGATTGTCCATACTAAATTCTCCCTCAGTGAACCCGAACAGGTGCGGAGTGTGGAAGCTAGGGGATTTTCACAGTAACTTCACCGCCGTGTTAATGTAAGTCTACTTGTGACACTAATAAATAAACTTTAAACTTCACTGTGTGAATAGAATTCTTCTCCTCGCTTCTGAGATCTCCTTTTTGCCAATTACCTTAACTTTACATCCTTCAGTTACCAATTCTCCTGCTGATGGTAACAGTTTCTCCCGCTTGACTCTATCAAAACCCCTTCATGATTTTGAACAGTTATTAAACTTTCCCTGAACCTTCTCTGCTCGAAGGAGAACAACCTCAGCGTCTCCAGTCTCACCGCATTAACTGAAAACCTTTGTCCCTGGATCCATTCTCATAAATCTCAGCTGCAATTTCTCTAAGATCTCAACAGCTTTTCTCAAGCAGGATGTACAGAATTGGACAAAATGCTCCAACCGGGGTCGAACCCGTCATTTAGAAAGCATTGCCTTCAAACTCCTACTTTTGGACTTTATAGACTTGTATTTATAAAGCCAAAGATCATGGCCGGGATTCTCCCAAAACCAAACTAAATTCCCAACGTGCGGGGAAACGGGAGTATTTCCTGCTGGTTTTTTTAGTGTAATTGCCAGTATGAATCTCCGACACTCCGTGCAATGCAGAGTGCCTCAGAGAGATTCACTCTGAAAAGTGGTGGGCAGGACCTATTCCCACTGAAGCAGCTGGCAGTATAGCACTGAGTAGGCCACTGCACACGCATCGATCTGTCAGAGCGGACTTCAGCGCATGCACTCCCCATTGCCAGACTCCCGGTCACTGGCAGCCCCAATCTTCCCCCACGGGCCAACGCCCTCCCCAGCCATGGCCAGCCCCGATCACCCCCCACCCCACCCCGCCGGACAGCCCCCACCCCTACCTCCTGAACGCTGGCTTACCAGACCTCCCTGGGCCAGCCCCGATCTTCATCCCCTCAATCCTAATGGCCAGCCCTCCTCCTTCCCCCACCAGTCCCACTTGCAGAATGGCAGCGAGTTCCCCCCCTCACCGATCGCCCCTCCCATAGAACCCGCCCCAATATGCCCTGATCCCTCTGGCCCCAACAGACAGTGCCAGTTTGCCCTTTGGGCAGTGTCAGGCATTGCCAGGCTGGCACCAAACAAGGGGCACCCCCCTTTGTCTCTGACCTCCTGGAGGGGCCACGATGGCCTCTAAAGAGATTCATACTGGCAATTACACTAAAAAAACCAGCAGGAAATACTCCCGTTTCCCCGCACATTGGGAATTTAGTTTGGTGGGAGTCCAGCGACCTTTGCAAAATGCCTCCCGCTGCGCGGGCCAGGAGAGTCCCAACACTCATGTCTTTTGTAACAGCTTTATCAACTCTTCCTGTCACCTTCAAAGAGCTATGCATCTAGATAATTGCCGGAATTCTCCAACCTCACCCATGGCTGGGATTTTCCTACCTCACCCGCAGCTGGGATTATCTGACCTCACGGGATTCTCCAGTCCCACTGCAGTGAATGGAGTGTTTGGCTGAGTGCTGATGAATCCTGCCTCATGTCTTTACAATGTGAGGATGTCCCAAAGCGTTGACAGTCAGTGATGTATTTGTGAGGTGGAATCTGCTATAATCCAGGAAACATGACACTGAATTGGTGTCTCCACAAACAGCAATATGATAACTATTGTGTTTCTCAGAAGTAGAGGTTAAAGAATATAGGCTGGGGACCATGGAGAGTTCCTCTGCTCTGGGAACCATGGAATCTCTATAGTGCCGCCTGTACCGGCTCAAGAGCACCCCACCCTGGCCAATCCACCTAACCTGGACTGTGGGAGGAAACCGGAGCACTTGGGGAAACCCACGCATCACAGGGAGAACATGCAAACTCCACACAGACAGTGACCCGAGGCTGGAATTGAACCCGGGTTCCTGGCTTTGTGAGGCAGCAGTGCTAACCACTGTGCCACCGTGCCATCGTCAAGTAGTGCCACAGGATCTTTAATTTTCACTTAACAGGACAAGAGTGCTGGCTTGAGTTAACATCTTGGGGGTGATTTTCCAACTTCGCTGCGCCTGGCGCAGATCATGCCAATCCCGGGGAATAGCATACGAGTCTAAAAATGGGTTCTGCACCCAGTGCCAAGAGTTTGCTTTTTAATAGTGTGAACCGGATCGTGTCCAGATAGGGCAAAAGGCTGATTAGCATATTTAAAGCATCATTGACATATACATAGCTTGTTCGACACCAGATTTCCCCAGCTCCTGGGATCTTCTGACCTTTGGGTGCAGCGCGAGAACGGTGGGAATCACTACTGGTCTCCACCAGCGGGGACCAGGCACAATGCCAGGGGGCTCAGAGGCTATTACAGCCTCTGGGTGGTCTGGGACAGTCCCACCAGACACCCCAGCAGTTCCTATCTGGCACACTGGCAGTGTGCTGGGGCAGTGTCAAGGAGGTGGGACCTTAGTGGGGGTGGGTGCTGAATGGGGTCCATGTTGGGGGAGGGCTATAACTGGGGTGGGGGTCTGCAGATAAATCTTTGAAGGGGGGCTCTGCTGAGGTGGAGCATGAAGGGGCTATGATGGGGGGGCCATGAAGGGAGGGAAATGTCAGGAGTCCTGAAGGGAGATCCACCCGGAAGGCCCCAATGCCCCGATGCCAGCGATCCATTTCGGGGTGGAGGTAGGAAAACATGCTGCTGATGGGGGGATAGGGGGTCCCATTACCTGTGGTGGGAGGGAGGATGTCTCCCCCATGCAGTGTGAGATTGGGGCACCCTACCAAAACAGCACCTGACCGCTTTACAGCCAGGCTCACCGGCGTGTATAGACCCCTCCTCCCCAGTACTGGCACACGACTCATCCCTCTCCCAAAAAGCGTGTGGGACGATCGCGGTGCGGGACAGACCAGCGCAAATCGCTCTGGTACTCTCATTATGAACTTCATCCAATAAACAACGCCTCTGACAGTGCAGCACCCATTCCGTACTGTCCTGGAAAGGCAGCCTTAGATTTGAGATTGAAGGGTTCTGAATGGGACACGAACAACACACGGCTTTTAAACTCGGAGGCAAAACTGTTACTACGGAGACACGTGGACGCCTCCCATTGGCAAGAAAATAATTGGATTTTATTTCAATCATGTATTACCTGAAAAAAAGATTTGAGGATTTATTGGGTTTTTATTTAGAAACAATCTGAATGAGTCCTTCCCATTCTTTCCGCATGAGGCCATTGAAGTTAATCGGGGAATTGAGAACATTGTGAATGGGGCCGGAAGGCAGGTTTTTGCATAGGGACCCATTTGAATTTCTGCAACTCCTGCTGTGACCTTCCGTGGTTAGAAAATTAGCTCACCCGTTTCTGCGGCTTGTGAATAACTATCCAGCGAGAAGGTGCGCATTTTAACAATGTTTGCTTTTCAACTCAGTAACTTTACTTGCTGTAGATTGTTGGGTGACATCACTCGGGAGAGTTGTGCTCAGTTACTCCGACCTCAGTGGAGGTTATGGGTTCAAATCCCACTCAGTGACTCCACTCTACAATGGGGGGGTTATGTCAGTGTTGTATCTGAGGGGCGATTACACTGACGTCTCTTTCATTTTTACATTAGCCACGAGCGATTACAACTCAAATACATAACCTCTCCGATCCAGAAATCTATTATTCAGAAACACCAGCTGTCGGGAACGGTCTTGTACAAATGAAGCAATCAATTTGCAGCATCGTTTGAGAGCAGTTCTGTGTGAATGAAAATGTGGAAGACACAGCGCGAGATTCTCCGGCTTCCCCGCTGCGCGTTTCCCGCCAGCAGGAGGAGGCGCGCTCTTTGCTCGCAGCGGGGTTCTCTGTTCCCCATTGACTAATTCCCATTGACGTCACTCCATGCCGGCGGGAAACCCTCGGGCGGAGGTGCGCTGCTGGCAGGACTGGAGAATCCCGCCGGCGTGAACGGCCAGAGAATTCCGGCCACAGTACTTGGATAGGAAAATCAATTTTGAATCACCATTTTATAACCCGAGGGCCTGAATTTGTGAGGAGTGGCAGTCACGCTGGGAATGCCAATCCCTCCTTTTTGCTTAACCTTGTCAGGGGTTACACATTTCTCGTCAAACTTTCTGAATGAGTGGCGGAGCAGGCTCGAAGGGCTGAATGGCCTCTTGCTGCTGCTATTTTCTAGAAATCAGGCCGGGTGAGCTGAGTGCAGTGAAGCAGGTTCCCCAGGCCTTCTGTACAGGGCAGCAGTGTCAGGGGCAGTGCCAGCACACCCACATTTCACAGCACCAGCTGCCATAAAGCAGGTTGGTCTAGGCACTCTGAGTAGCCAGGGAGGAGAGGAGTCTGTAAGGTGCGTGTGTAGGAGGGTCAGGGGGGGCGAGGGCAGAAACAGATTTATAATTAAACACACCATGCCTAGGCATGGGGCCCTGACCAATGCTGATCGGTGCGCTGGTCATCCAATCACAGCCTGGTTACCCTGCATTTGCTGATAGGCAATGCAGAGCGATACCAGACTCTGATTGGTGAGTCTGAAAGAGCAGAAAACAATAGTCCGAATTGTACCGAATGTTAACTCGAGGCGCGCAGGAGGAATGGGGAGAGGTGACTCAGGCACGGAGGGAGAGGCAGAGGCTGCTGAGGCTTTCCCGCTTTTGTGAAAGTCGAGCCGGTTTGCCACGCGACCCGAGGCTGAGGGCAGGCGAGGCGGGCGGGACGGAAAGCCACATCGAAGTGAGGTCAGCCACCGATGGAGCAGCTGAGCTGAGCAGGTTTGCGACTCAACCAGGGTGGGCCAGAATGAGGTGGCAAATCCAGCCACAAGGAAATGACGAGTGAGGCAGGAGGCTGCCTGGAGACCCCAGGCGATGAGCAGGGTGAGTGAGATTGTGAGAATCATAGGATGCGCACAGTGCAGAAGGAGGCCATTCAGCCCATCGAGTCTGAACCGACAACAGGCCCCATCCCCATAACCCCATGTATTTACCCTAGCTAGTCACCCTGACACTAAGGGGCAATTTAGCATGGCCAATTACCTAACCCGCACATCTTTGGGTAGAATGTGAGGGGTCGGGGCAGACTGCAAGGGGTGAGGGTGGAAGACCGTGAGGGTGTGGGGAAAGGTGATTGTGTGAAGGGGAGGGGGGGTTACTAGGGATGCAGGGTGGGAAAGTGTGTGAGTGCCGGGTTTCATTTTGGAGGGAGAGTGTGTGAGGGGGTTGGGGGTCAGTGGGAGGGAGAGTGTGTGAGGGGGTTTGGGGGTCAGTGGGGAAGAAGAGTGTGTGAGGGGGGGGGGGATGAGCAGGAGAAGAGCAGAGTGAGTGCTGTTTAAAATCCACAGTCATGATGTGGAGATGCCGGCGTTGGACTGGGGTAAACACAGTAAGAAGTCTCACAACACTAGGTAATGTCCCACAGGTTTATTTGGTAGTACAAGCCGCTAGCTTTCGGAGCGCTGCTCCTTCGTCAGGTGAGTGGGAGTTCTGTTCACAAACAGGGAATATAAAGACACAAACTCAATTTACAAAATAATGGTTGGAATGTGAGTCTTTACAGGTAATCAAGTCTTAAAGATACAGACAATGTGAGTGGAGAGAGCATTAAGCACAGGTTAAAGAGATGTGTATTGTCTCCAGACAGGACAGTTAGTGAGATTTTGCAAACCCAGGCAAGTCGTGGGGGTTACAGATAATGTGACATGAACCCAAGATCCCGGTTAAGGCCGTCCTCATGTGTGCGGAACTTGGCTATCAGTCTCTGCTCAGCGACTCTGCGTTGTCGTGTGTCGTGAAGGCTGCCTTGGAGAACGCTTACCCGAAGATCAGAGGCCGAATGCCCGTGACCGCTGAAGTGTTCCCCAACAGGAAGAGAACACCCTTGTCTGGTGATTGTCGAGCGGTGTTCTTCATCCGTTGTCATAGCGTCTGCATGGTTTCCCCAATGTACCATGCCTCGGGACATCCTTTCCTGCAGCGCATCAGGTAGACAACGTTGGCGGAGTTGCAAGAGTAGGTACCGTGTACCTGGTGGATGGTGTTCTCACGTGAGATGATGGCATCTGTGTCGATGATCCGGCACGTCTTGCTGAGGTTGCTGTGGCAGGGTTGTGTGGTGTCGTGGTCACTGTTCTCCTGAAGGCTGGGTAGTTTGCTGCGGACAATGGTCTGTTTGAGGTTGTGCGGTTGTTTGAAGGCAAGAAGTGGGGGTGTGGGGATGGCCTTGGCGAGATGTTCGTCTTCATCAATGACATGTTGAAGGCTCCGGAGAAGATGTCGTAGCTTCTCCGCTCCGGGGAAGTACTGGACGACGAAGGGTACTCTGTCTGCCGTGTCCTGTGTTGTCTTCTGAGGGGGTCGGTGCGGTTTTTTGCTGTAGCGAGTAAGAATTGTCCATCGATGAGTCGAGCGCCATATCCTGTTCTTATGAGGACATCTTTCAGCGTCTGGAGGTGTCTGTTGCGATCCTCCTCATCTGAGCAGATCCTGTGTATACGGAGAGCTTGTCCATAGGGGATGGCTTCTTT